>NC_056728.1:847288964-847456464 GCF_019279795.1 Protopterus annectens | reverse complement strand
TTATGCAATATAACATAACAAAACCTACCAGTCTAAACTTGCTTAATTATAAATTTTACAATTTTAGTAAATTTATTAATGTAAACATAGACAACCCAGCCACTGGGGATACACAAGCCAGTGCATTTATTTGTGCCAATCCCAAGCCCGGATAAATGGGAAGGGTTGCGTCAGGAAGGGCATCCGGTGTAAAATTTTGCCAAATCATACATGCAGACAACAGTACAGAAATACATACCGGATTGGTCGAGGCCTGGGTTAACAATAACTGCCACCAGTACTGTTAGCCAACAGGGTGCTGGTGGAAATTGGGCTACTGTTGGCCGAAGGAGAAGAAGAGGGGGAAGGCAGAGACTGATTATTGGAGCAAATTTTAATGGGCATTTTGGTGAAGGGAACAGAGGGGATGAGGAAGTGATGGGTAGGTATGATGTTAAGCAAAGGAATGCAGAAGGTCAGATGGTAGTGGATTTTGTGAAAAGGATGGACATGGCTGTGATGAATACGTATTTTAACAAGAGGGAGGAGCATAGGGTGACTTACAAGAGTGGAGGAAGATGCACACAGGTGGATTATATCTTATATAGAAGGGCCAGTCTGAAGGAGATTGGAGACTGTAAAGTGGTGGCAGGGAAAATTGTAGTTAGGCAGCAAAGGATGGTGGTTTGTAGGATGAATTGGTGATAAATAAGAGGAGGATGAGTGTAAGGGCAGCACCAAGAATCAAATGGTGGAAATTAAAAAAGAGTAATTGTGAGGTGATGTTCAGGGAAGAGTTAAGACAGGCACTGGATGGCAGTGAAGAGTTACCAAATAGCTAGGTAACTACAGCAGAGCTAGTAAGAGAGATGGCTAGAAAGGTGCTTGGTGTGACATCTGAAAAGAGGAAGGAGGACAAGGAGACCTGGTGGTGGAATGAAGAAGTACAGGAGAGTATACAGAGAAAGAGGTTGGCGAAGAAGAAGTGGGACTGTCAAAGAGATGAAGAAAGTAGACAAGAGTATAAGGAGATGAGGTGCATGGCAAAGAGAGAGGTGGCGAAGGCTAAGGATAAGGCGTATGAAGAGTTGTATAAAAAGTTGGACACTAAGGAGGGAGAAAAGGACCTGTACCGATTGGCTAGACAGAGGGACCAAGCTAGTAAAGATGTGCAGCAGGTAAGGGTGATAAAGGATAATGAGGGAAACATACTCACAAGTGAGGAGAGTTTGTTGAGCAGATGGAAAGAGTACTTTGAGGGGTTGATGAATGAAGAGAATGAGAGGGAGAGAAGGTTGGATGATGTGCAGATAGTGAATCATGAAGTGCAGTGGATTAGCAAGGAGGAAGTAAGGATAGCTATGAAGAGGATGAAGAACAGAAAGGCTGTCGGTCCAGATGACATACCTGTAGAAGCATGGAGGTGTTTAGGTGAAATGGCAGTGGAGTTTTTAACTAGATTGTTTAATGAAATCTTGGAAAGTGAGAAGATGGCTGAGGAATTGAGAAAAGGTGTTTTGGTACTGATTTTTAAGAATAAGGGTGATGTGCAGAGCTGTAGTAACTACAGAGGGATTAAACTGATCAGTCTCAGCATGAAGTTATGGGAAAGAGTCGTGAAAGCTAGGTTAAGAAGGGAGGTGATGATTAGTGAGCAGCAGTATGGTTTCATGCCAGGAAAGAGCACTACAGATGTGATGTTTGCTCCGAGAGTGTTGATGGAGAAGTACAGAGAAGGTCAGAAGGAGTTGCATTGTGTCTTTGTGGACTTAGAGAAAGCATATGACAGGGTGCCTAGAGAGGAGTTGTGGTATTGTATGAGGAAGTCGGGAGTGTCAGAGAAGTATGTAAGAGTGGTACAGGACATGTACGAGGGTAGTGTGACAGCGGTGAGGTCTGCTGTGGGAGTGACGGATGCGTTTAAGGTGGAGGTGGGATTACATCAAGGATCAGCTCTGAGCCCTTTCTTATTTGCAATGGTGATGGACAGGTTGACAGACAAGATCGGACAGGAGCCCCCGTGGACTATGATGTTTGCAGATGACATTGTGATCTGTAGTGAGAGTTGGTAACAGGTGGAGGAGACCCTGGAGAGGTGGAGATATGCTCTAGAGAGAAGAGGAATGAAGGTCAGCAGGACTAAGATAGACTATATGTGTGTGAATGAGAGGGAGGATAGAGAAATGGTGAGGATGCAGGGAGTAGAGGTGGTGAAGGTGGATGAGTTTAAGTACTTGGGATCAACATTTCAGAGTAATAGTGAGTGCGGAAGAGAGGTGAAGAAGAGAGTGCAGGCAGGATGGAGTGGGTGGAGAAGAGTGCCAGGAGTGATTTGTGCCAGACGAGTACCAGTAAAAGTGAAAGGGAAGGTCTACAAGAGGGTAGTGAGACCAGCTATGTTATATGGGTTGGAAACAGTGGCATTGACGAAAAGACAGGAGTCAGAGCTTGACGTGGCAGAATTAAAGATGTTAAGATTTGCACTGGGTGTGACGAGGATGGACAGGATTAGGAATAAGTATATTAGAGGGTCAGCCCAGGTTGGAAGGTTTGGAGACAAAGCCAGATAGGCAAGATTACTTTGGTTTGGATATGTGCTGAGGAGGGATGCAGAGTATATTTGGAAAAAGATACTAAGGATGAAGCTGCTATGTAACAGGAAAAGAGGAAGGCCTAAGATAAGGTTTATGGATGTGGTGAGAGAGGACATGTAGCTGGTTGGTGTGACAGAGCAAGATGCAGAGGACAGGAAGAAATGGAAACAGTTGATCTGCTGTGGCGACCCCTAACAGGAGCAGCCAAAAGAACAAAAAGAACAAGATTAATGTAAACATAGACATAAAACTTTGGTTTTATCTTTTAATTCCATTCACCACCAAGAAAAATTACCCACATAAAATATATAGGGAAAATTTAGGGAAAATGTTATTTCTTAGGAGCAAAATAACTTGTTGGCTAGAATGTATTAAAGAGCAAAAAGTTTTAAACGTGCAATTATTAAAGACTCTTTATGAAATTTCATCTCAAGACTGGTTAACTTTAAACAGCATTTTAATGTATTTCCAAGACTTATGTAGGGTAATTAGTCATTTTTCTTTTAAAAATACTCCAAAACTTATAAGCTATTTAAATGGAATTATCTATAATAATCAAAATATGAAGAATGGCATTTCAAAATTATATAAAGAATTAATATTTTATAAAGCTGTACCTAAAAACTCTTATTGGCATCATATTACTAAAGAACATCTGATTAATTTAACACCAGAAATTAAATTGAATATCTTACTATCAGTAAAACACACATCCTGCATGCAGTACTGGAAATATACAATTGGAAATTTTTACATAGAGCATTTTTATCTCCTGATAAAATTACTAAAATTAATCCTTCCAGTAATGGATCATGCTGGAGAAGCCAGGAGGAGACTAGAGCTGATTGGAATCATATTTTTATGACTGTAATAATATTAAGTCTTATTGGAATGATATAAGCAACGTATTGCAAGCTTTGTTTACTGATTCCTTTGTTTCTTCTAAAGCACTAATTCTGTTAAATGTACATGAAGGCCCTCATTTGAATAGAACAAACTTGTATTTACTATAGACAATTTTGGCAATCTCCAGGAAATGTATAACTAGAAGAAGGAATTCAAACACGACACCCACAATGGAGGACTTTTTAAATTTATTGAAGAATAAAGCATTGATGGAAATTAAAATTTCAGAACTTAGGATTTTTCCTAGGCCATTGGTAAATAATCTATGGAAAAAAAGTTTTATCCCTGATTGACACTTTGCAACCAGAGATGGATTCACTTTGATAAATGGAAACAGCAATTACTATTTATGCTTTTTGAATTGATTGATTTAATATTTATGTCAAGCTGATTGTTAATACTGTATATAGTAGTTTAAATTGTTGATATAACAGTTTTTGCGTGTTTAAAATATTATTTGAAAATAAAAATTATGAGTATAAAAAATTGTGGGCTTCTTGCATAATAATAACAATACATAATTTCTTTCTTATCCTCAGTAGTCTACTGTATCATCTTTATGGCTCTTTTTTTTGGCCTCTCAGTGTTTGTGTTTTTGTGGAGTCCTACTTCCTTCTACAACAGGGGGGCCATCCTCCCCCTGTGCCTGGCCTAACACCATTGTAGGAATGTTTCCATGTCTTGATGATGCTACACTGTCATTTTTCTAGTCCTGTCACCAGTACAACTACCAGGATTGTTCACTTTTTATCCTGGGTCTTGTGCACCCAACTGTCTTTTTTATTTTTTTAACCCACTTCTGTCCATGATAAAAGATATATACAATACAGTCTATGTATCAGTGTCATTTTGGTGAGATTTTGTGAAAAACAGGGTCTGCCTCATAAAGGTACTCACAAAGACTTAAGGATGAATTCAATTCCAGCAATATTACTCTCCTTCACTTGCTGACTTATCTCTCATTTGGACCCTTCCTATGCACACTCCAATGTACTCAAAAACACACAAACTCACCCATACACACAACACACACACACACACACACACACACACACACACACACACACACACACACACACACACACACACACACACACCAGCACACTTACACATACTCCCACCATTATCTTTCTACTCAAATTTTCTAAGCTAACCTGCAAAGATGTCTTTCCCATTGACTTGAGTGGCTGACAACTTCTAATGCTAATTTACACAAATGAGCCATTCCTTCAGAATGCCTCATTATCCTACAGTATGGCCAGTGGAACAGTCCACTATAGTGATTATTCTGACTGTGGAAAATTACTGAGGTGGGCTTATCTTTGAATCAAAAAGGGTTATCACAAGGGATTGGGTTACCCATGATAGGGCTTATGATTAGAAGTAACCCTTTCTGAATCCCAGATGACTGCTAACTGTGGGTTATTGTCAAGTTCCCCCTCTAATACTCAAAGCTTTCAGCAATAACTCATTCTCATAAATACCTGGTGCAGTGAAATTGTGCTCAAATTAAATGCAAAAATGTGCAGTGTTGCCCCATTTGGTAACCCCCCCAGCATTTGGTAAAACCTTTCTGACCCAGCATATAACATAGACAGTACCCACTACAAAATGAAAACAGAGTTAGGGCTTTGGAGCATGAGTTGCTAATTCCCTCTCTTTTGATTATCATATGACAACAGTAGTAAAATACTTATACTTAGTGTGAAGCCCCACCACTGTACCAGCAATCAAAAAGCCTCAATCCTCATCACTGGCACCAGTGAGGAATGTGCACTGGGAGGCTGACATGGTATACACACACACACACACACACACACACACACACACACACACACACACACACACACACACACACACACACACACACACACACACAGAGTATTTCCATATGTAGCTCTCTGCATCAAGCACAATTTCCCTTAAGAGCACACAGAGACCGCAGTCAGTCTGGGGCTGGTTTCTCCCTCTTTATCCAGATCCCCAGTAAGACTACCCACTGGCACATCTATAGAGTCAAGATCTCAGCTGAGTGGTCAAGCCAAGACCTCCAGCACCCTCTCTGCCCAACCAGTGCTTTGTGCCCCTGCCCAAGTAGTTGACACACACACACTCTTTGAGGTTTGATTTATACACATACATACACACACACACACACACACACACACACACACACACACACACACACACACACACACACACACACACACACACACACACACACACCTGGGAAAGGCTGGCCCAGGTTTACTAGCTATGCCCCCCTTTTGCACGGACTATAAGGTAGTTATCACTGCCACCAGCCAACTCTTTACCAGCTACTTTAAGGCCCTTAACAAAAGGTGTCCAATCCTACTGTGTAATGTTACTATTAATACAAATGGTAGTTTGACCAAGAGCAATGCTATTAGGAGTGGCACACAGTGTCACCAAATAAATATTCAAGTACTAAAAATAAAAAATGGACTGTAACCAAATGAAGAATTTATTGACCACAAAACATTAAACAGTGAGCGCTTTAATCTTGATAAGACTTCTTCAACCACAACACACTAAACAGTGTCACCAAATAAATATGCAAGTAATCACAGAACTTAAATATCTCTAGACAGATCAGCCACAATGAAATGTTTAAATATGTTTAATAATAAATATTAAAGGAACAAGAAAATACTCTGTATATATTTGCAGTGATATCAGAGTTCAAAATCAGAAGAAATATTTAAAACAACATTGCAGAACAGTCTCAAATAAATAAAGAAAAACATCTAAATTAAGCTTTGCTATATTCCTGACTATATCTAAAAAAATGATACCGTTCCCTAGACGTATTTACTCAGAGCAAAGCAGATGTGTGGTGAATGGATCTTGTCAGGTTCAAAACAGAATATGGAATGCTGTCCCTCACTAAGAGACCTCTCAGATTAATATCTCAAATATTACTGCTGTGATGGCTTGCAGAATTACATCATTTCTTGCCATCTGACTCTATCCCAGGTGAAAATCCTCACTGCTGGAATCTGGCAGTATTTAGCATCTACCTGTAAAAATAGATAGACAAGGACTTTTCTTCAGTTCATTGGCAAATATTCCAACAACAAGCAAAACAACCAAACTGGCCACCACACTGATATTCACCAATAAAATGCAACAGAAATTAACTATAATAGCAAACTTTAATAAAATATATTAAAACAACAAAGCCATACAAACGTAAAAGGATAAGTGTTTTCAGGAAATACCCTCCATCAGATTCTAACAACAATAACCAATTAGAAGATTAAAAGGTGCAGGCATCCAATCACATTGCATCAATGAGCCTACACAGCTAGAAAATAGACCAAACAAATGTATCCCTTTCAGATCATGGTATTGGTGAAGTTACGAATTGGTTATCCAATAGAATAATCCATTTCACAGCACATATTAGTTAGTCTGACATATAGGACCCTTTATCCAGAGTTACTAGCGAAATGGCAGAAAATAAATATTGAAACTAGATTTAAATATATTCAACTGTTACTTTACTTTTTTGCACCAGAAAAAAGCATTTCTTTGTCATGTATCAGTGATGGACAAGTCCCACTAACTGCAACATTCCACCTGCTTCCACCTACCTCCCATACTTCTATCCAAACTTCTTGCCACATCCAAATCTCATTTTCTTGTTCCCATCACTGCTAGAATCTCTTCATCTCAACTTTTAACCTAGCTTTCTTGCCTAGATTCATATGCATATTACATGTTTTACCTCACCCATTCCTCTTTCTATGATACCATATCTACCTTTTCCTCTTCATACTAATCTCTTCCCTTCGTAATTTTACTGCTACTATCCTATAGTGCAACAAATCTTCTCCCCATAGCTCAGACCTTCAGAACTTTTAATATTTCCTTTTTCCTCTCCTCCCACAAACCTTTCATATATTTCAATCCACTCCTTTCCCATTCTATTCTATGCTCACCAAATCTCTCCTCTTGTTTACCTTCCAGAATATTTCTTAGCTGTTTCTAACCAATTAATCATGGTATGGTACCTCTCACATTCTATAGTCTTTATGACCACTCTCCTTCATTACTTCATCTTTTAAGTCTTTCCCCATTGCCCATCCTCATCTTCCATATATTCTTTCTTCTAAGATGCTATGCCATAATCATACTAGTCACATACTGCTTTATATCTGATATCACCCAACCCCAGTCTTCTTACTGCTACTTAACTTATCTTCCCCAGTCCTACTTCTCCTCCCTTTCCACACAAATCTTTCTCAGATTGTTTGTTTCTCTTCCACCACATACCTCCTGGTGAATTTCCCACATGTGGGATACCTAAGCACTCACTACATGAGCTCTACCTGAAAGGGTACCTACTTTTCCTGACCATTTGTCTAAAAGCCCACTCTCTTTTTCCTGCAAAACTCTCCAATTCCTATTTATTTCATATTTCTTATCTGTTCCCCTGTAGGCTGCACCTTCCCCCTCTAAATATTTATCCATGCCTTCTGAGCATGGTAACCCCTAAGCCTCACCAGTTCTCCCTGTACTCCAGTCACTAATGACTTCATAGATGATATGTGACACCTGTCTCCCACCAAACTGCACAAATCTATCCAGTGTCTCCTCCATGTTCTCTATTAGAAACATACAATCAACAAACAAATTTATACTGATTCTCTGTCTCTCCTTCCACAACTATCTATTAGCTACCATGGCATTCGAGATACTATTTCCATAACTAGTAAGAACAGGACAGGGAAAGGACACTTCTGCCTTGTTCCCTATCCCAGCCTCACTTCATCAGAAATTTTACCATTCACTCTAATTATTATACTATTTTTTTTAAACAAGGAACATCTTTATTGAATTATCACTTATGACACAGGCAATCATACATTTATATATAAATGAAAACAAACTGCATTGACATAATTTTAGTTGCAAAAATTATAGATCAAAAACCATGCTGACATAATTGTAGTTGCAAATATTATACATCACTTCTAATCTATCCAGTCACTGTCAGTCAAACATTACATAACTCACTCAAATCCTGCCTTCTTTGAATATTTTCCTCCTTTGCATGTATTGTTCCCACAGTTTCCATTTTTCCTATGTAATTTGTTCCTAACCTTTTCTAAAGATCCCATTCCAGTTGTTTTATTTATGTTACTATATTCACTACTTCTACTAAAGTTAGTTTAGACTTTGATTTCCATTTTCTAGTAATTGCTTGTTTGAGTTCTATACAATGACTATATTTTCAAAACATCCCAGCCCTTCAGTCTACTCCATTGATTTAAATAAGATATCTCAACCAACTGAATCAAGTGCATTTTGCACATCCATTAGCTCCACCTACTCTCCTTCCTCATTCTTGATGTTATGAAATTTAGCAATAACCACCAATCACCCACTGAAATCTAATTTTAACAAATCCAACCTGCACATCACCTACCAACCTTGACATTACTTCATCCAGCCTAGCGACTAAACCCTAGACAAAATCATTGTTATCTGTTATCTGTGTCATACAGAGATACAGGCCTGTAATTTTGGGGGGTTTCCTTATCATCATTTCCTTTAGACAGAGTCACTGTTCCCACCTTCTCCACATATGCAGCTGTCTCCCCTTCTTAATACAGCATTAAATACATCAACCAAGCTAGTGGCTATCCCATTTCCTCAATTTCCTAAAAATCAATCGAATACTTCTGGTTCATCTGCCTGACCCCTCGTTATACAACATATTGCAGCTACTACATCTACCTTTCCTATCAGCCTTTATATTTCTCTCACTATATCTATATATCCTGATTTTTTTCACTCTCTTCCAATGCAATCCCTCTCAAAACATCAAAATCATCTTCATGCATAGTCTTTTCCTTGTGCAGTTCAATATAAACAAAATAAAAGCTTCTCTTTCTTCATTGTTGATTGCCTCCTGTTTATCCTCCTTCACCTTCACCATTCGAACCAAATATTTTCCTTTTTTCCTTCAATTTCCATGCTAACAGCTTCACTTTTGCTTGCTCTTTATTTAAACACATAGCCTCATTCCTTTCCACTGTCATCTGACCTTCATCCACCTCAAACAGCACTTCCTTCGTTTTCTTAGCCTCCATCCTAAATCAATCTGGCTCCACTTGCTCTTCCCTAAAATAGATCCCATACAGCCTCATTCTTTGCCTCCCATACAGTAGAATCTACCACATCATTTAGTGGAATGTATTTTAGAGCATTCCAGTTATATATTTAGATAGGAGATAAATTAATATTTGTTGAAAAGTGTGATGTTGCATGTTAGGCTAAAATGTTTTTGAATATTAGTTTACTTTCTTATTACGTCAGTAGGAGATGATCACTTAGTGTATCTGGATGGGTACCTGAGGTAAAGATTTTATGACACATAGAGGTAATAAGTCAGTCAGTTATGCCATGGTGGTACGGCGGTAGCGTTGTTACCTCACAGCAAGAGGTTCTCCCATTCGATTCTCGGCTGGTCTTGGAAGTGCCTTCAGTGTGGAGTCTGCATGTCCTCCCCATGGTTGGGTAGTGTTCGAAAGACATGTGTGCATAAATGGGCATGCCTTCGTTGAAGGTTGAGTGTCGAGCTGGCACCTCGGCATTTCGTAAAAATCTACTGCCAATCATTAGCTAACCGGAGTTCCGCTGTGTCGACCCCTTACCGGGAAAAGCCGAAAGACAAACAAGAGGTAATAAGTCAGTCAATTAATGCTGCCTTAGTGTTGAATTTAAACTATGAAGAGCAGTTAACAAACTGAAGTCAATGGCAGTTGACAAAATAAAGTAACAGGCTGTTAAACTATACTAAAACAGCCATTGTGGCTCTCATGTTCAACAACAAATGAATAGAATAAGCAGTAGCAAAAGATGGCTGCATAGAATGTCACATCTAAAAACACTCTGTTGCATAAAATGCAATACAATACTGCAAAAAGTAAACCCAGAAGCCAGACTTCATGTAAAAAATAATAAAAGGTATTCTACACTTTCCACTTTCTCCTGAGACAAAGAATGTTAGCTGTGGGCTGTCAGTTATCAGGCTAGCAGAGCTAGTTCAGGCTGTCACACTATGGGACATCTCAGCACTGTCCATTTTGATCGCGTAAAAATATCTTACAGAGATGGCACCAAAATGAGAAACAGCCATGTTGATAACAGTGGTGATATGTTAAAGCAGTATACAGTACAGTAGGTGCAATTCAGAGGTCGCACATCATAGCAAGCAATTGTCACAGAGACCAGTCAGGTGCCCCCAGAGCTAGCATCATGGCACATGGCCAGATCCATGGGAATGGCACAAGCAGCTCTGTAGACTAAATATCACCCCCCCCCCAACCCTTGTTCCTATTTTTCTACATGGGGTCAGGGTGTCATGTCAGCTGTTGCCATCTCTCAATTCATTGCCACTAGCCTACCCTCTATCTCATTGCTGGACACCCTCATTTCTTCTTGCCTTCTTTCTGACTGTTGAAAACCTTCTTCAGCAGTTTGTCTTTTGCTTTCTTCCACATATGTCCAGACCACTGTAATCTGTTCTCTTCTACCTTCTCTGTAACTGCAGCTACTTGGTTTTCTGCACTGCTGTTCTCATTTCTTGGTCACATCGTGCAGCACATTACCCATCTTAGGCACTTCAGTTGCTTCACCTGTATCTTGCACAACTGCTCTAACTTCGCTGCCCAGGTTTCCATACCATACAGTAGCACTGGTCAAACCATTGGTTTGTACACCTTACATTTCAGCTTCTTTGGCATTCTTCTGTCATACACTACCCCTGACACTTTATGCCAGTTGGCTGCAGCCTCTCTCATTTTAGCTTTGACCTTGTCCTTCAGACTTCCCCTCTCCTCAACTACCCCTTCACAGACAGTAGCACAGCTAGGGTGGGGCAAAGGGGGCAATCACCCTGGGTGCAAAGTGTTGAGGGTGTATGTGTGTGTTTGTGTGTGTGTGTGTGTGTGTGTGTGTGTGTGTGTGTGTGTGTGTGTGTGTGTGTGTGTGTGATCAGCAGATCCCAATCTATCTTTAATGCAATACCAGCCTTTAAAAGCCAGTGTTGCATTTGAGGTCAAACCTGATTGCAGTAGCACTCTGTTTGTGGTCTAAACTGCTCCATGCAGGCATGGTATAAACTGTAGCAACTATTTGTTACATTTGTTGCAAATAGTTTGCTACAGGTTGAAAGAACAACATTGTTTTTAATTAAATATTTTGAAGAAGGGTTGCGGGGCAGGACACAGATGTGGGACCTGAATGGCTGGGGCAGGAGGGGGGTGTCATATATCTGGCCACCTGGTTGGTGTACCAGTAGAAGGAATGTCAGTTTTTTTTTCTTTCTTTTTTTGCTCCTCAGTGGAAGAGCTGGGGGGCATAGATCCAATAAAGTCAAAGTAAACTTTATTGTCATTCAGAAATCACACAAGTGTAAAAACTGAATGGAATTCCGTGTTTCCGGACATAATGTACAGACAACATATAGACTATTTTCACAGACATTTACACATATAACAACTACAAAGAATAAAGCAAATGTAGAAAAAAGACAATAAATGATAACTTGAAAAACATAAAGGCCCCTGAGTGGATCACACCATAAGCTCCATATCTCTCAAAGAACTGTACAAGTCACTTGTAAAACCAAAAGTCGTTTTTATTTCCAAAAAACAGTTAAGCACTTTCATCTCAGTTATACATTAAACACTTCTTCAGAACTAAAAAGCATTCACTTATCAAACAATTTACAGCATGACAAACAATTTACTACCAACATTTTCTCTGTCTTTTAAAGACACAGTAACATACAAGAACATCTAACAGTATGACTACATATAACATGCCGTACAACCTAAATAATAATACTTTATTCAGTAGCCCTAACTCATATAGAAATATATAAAAACATATATAAAATATTGCAAGATAAAGTATAATATAAAAATATGTGAAACGTTATAGTTCAAGAGCTCTCCTTTTAAGAACTGGTATCAGGGAGAGGTACTCATTTATACCTGGTGGGGTGTTCGACTGCAGCTTTATAATCCAATACAGTTCCCTTAGCTCAAGAAACAATTCCCACCAACCACCCCCAAGATGTTGTTGGTACTTGTTCCAAAATAGCAAACTTAAAACATGTAAATCCATGACACTAAAGTGAGTTTCACATATTTTTACAATTATTGTTCGTCACACTATAAATTGCTTGATCAGTGAATGTTTTTTTAGTTCTGAAGAAGTTCTTTATTGTATAACTGCGATGAAAGCACTTAACTGCTTTTTTGGAAATAAAATGACTTTGGTTTTACAAGTGACTGGTGCAGTTCTTTGAGAGGTATTGAGCTTATGGTGTGATCCACTCAGGTGCCTTTATGTTTTTCAAGTTAACATATAATACCTAACTATTACATCATGGACATGCAGGTAGACAGATTAATATTGGACATAATTAGAAATACATTTTAACACTTTTCGAAGAGAGCACTTACTTGCATGAGACTTTAGTATTGCACAGGTACTTGGTTAAGACATTGCATTGATCCTTGCACAGAAAGAAACATTTGAGTATTGCACTGTGAACATTAGAATATTGTACCAGGATTGGGCCAGATCGCTTTCAATGTAGTGATCAAGATATTACAGTGATTTTTTTTGCTCTTCACTTGAAGACCTGGGGGGGGGGGGGCACTGGTTGTTTCTGTTTGGATATATGAAGATTTTAACCTGTTCTACTATTTTCCCTTCTTTCTCAATTTTCAAGGGAGATGGGGTCAAGCTGCAGCATGTAGGGTGAATGAAAGGCCTTTATCCCCTGCAAAAAAGATATTTTTTTCTGCTTTTATATGTTTTTGAATTCTCTCTCTTGATAGTGAAAAACTGATTTCCCTTTTTGCTGCCATTACAGCTGTCCTATCTGTACTCAGTTTCATCCCATGCATGTTCAGTTTTGCATTCCTCTCCCCTATCATGTGCAGAAGTTCTTCTTTAGAATTTGCCTGTAATGCCACATTGTTTGTTGATTTGTCCCTTTTGACTTGTTTGCTAATGCAGTCCAACTTCTGTGGGCTCAGAGCTGGACTCTCACTGCAAACTTCTTTGTGAGTTATAGCACTGTTTGTACTTGGGCAAATGGTTCCTTTTACATAGCCTGCACTAATTCTATCAGATTTTGGGGCTTTGAACCATCACAGGTCTGTCCAAATCAGCTTTCCTGACTCCTTTTCATATGCTTTTTCAAGTCTAGCAATGCCCAGTTGAACTTTTTTCTCATGTCTAGTTTTCTCCCCACTATCTGTATCACTGCAAACATTGAGTTAGTTGTGCTGTATCCTGATCTCAATCCAAACCATTCAACTCCCATCTGACTTTCTACTACTCTGTGTACTCGTTCGTCGGTCACCATCTCCATAACTTTCATGCAGTGTGACAGGAGTTTAGTATCTCTATGCACCATGCATTTGTGAATGCCCCCGTTGTTCTTGCAGACTGGCACTAGAATGCTTATTCTCCAGTAATCTCTTCATATTGCTATGAGTACCCTCAGGAACCATTTCTCCCCTATCTTGCCCAATATCTTTTTCATAACTGATATGACCTTATCTGAGCTTGCTGCTTTCCCTGGTTTCATTTTGTTTGTGCTATTCTTATTTCTTCTAGGGTGGGGTGCTCCTTTTCTTTCATGGCAGACTGTGCCTGAGCCAGTACAGCTTCTGTGGGGTTGTCTTCATTTAGAAGCTGCTGGAAGTACTCCTTTTATCTGCCTTTGATGTCCTTTTAACTGTTAAGCAGGTTGTTGTTGGCATTCCTTATGAAGGGTGTCTGATGACTCTCTTCTTTATCTTTCAGTCATTGCCTTGCAGCCTGAAATAGTTTCGTTTTGCCATCAGCTGAATCAATTTGCAGAAGCTAGTACAGTGTCTCTGATGCCTTGTTTTTTGCTATTGCAACTGTTTTCTTAACCTCTTTGTTAGTCAACCAGTATTCCTTCTTAGCCAGGCCCATGTTTTTTACTTCAACTTTTTCCTACACTCCTCCTTTCTTTTGATGACTTCCTGACCTTGTTTTTACACCACCTGCTTTCCTTATGTACCTTATTTGCATAGACAATCCTAATGTGTTTTTTTTGCCAGTTTTTTGTTACTACCTGCTTCAATACATACTACTTAGTCTAAATGTCTCTTCTGCTGATTTCTCTTACTTGAACTGTAATGGACATTTGCTTAATTATTTTATTGTATATATCTTATTGTACTTTACTTCAATCCCATAATTATTCTTGCTTAGTTGTATTGTGGAGCTTTTCTCTCTGGGCCTCCACTGAAAAAGGGCACTAGCTCAGTCGGACTATCCCAGTCAAAAAATGTCAAATAAATAAATAATAAATAAATAAAATAGCTGGCCTGGAGCATATCAGTTCTATAGACCTCATACATGCTGTTTTGAGGCACTGCCATTCTTCATCAGTTCTGCCTATTTCCTCTTCTTCCTGAGGTGCTAAAGCCCTGAGTATTTCCTTGAACTTTTGTGTTTTATCTCCAGTCAACTTCAAAGTTTTCAGCCTATTTCTGTTGACCTTAGAGCCTTCTCAGACCACTGCTTTCAGCTGATTGTGGCAACCGGTGATTTATGCTGTGGGTCAGCTATTTCACTTGGGATGACTCGGCAATCTCTATACATCAGTGCCCTTTCCTTACTAAGAGGATGTCTACCTGAGTTGCATACTGGCCACTGTTGTATGTGATCTTGTGATTGTCTCTCTTGCTGGAGACTACATATGGATAAGCAATGAAAAGACAATGCATTATTACACATTGGGAGTGTCTGTATTGAGAGTGTGGTGATCACAGCATAGAGTGGCAGCCATGACCTGTAGTAGTGTGCAGTGGCACAGTGGAAATCAGTAGTGTTACTATATTAGTGGCACAGTGAAAATCAGTATTGTTACTATAGTCTCTCATATGTTCCAGTACATGTCTTCAGTGATGTTCCAGGGCCACTGCCGCTCTCCTGTTACACAGTGCTCCAGCTTCCCTGGGGCCTTTTAGCTGAGTACTGTTGTAGGGCATCATGTTCTGTCTGAGCTACCCCTGACTTTTGTAGAGATGAGTTGAATTCAGCCACCTCTGCAGCTTCACACTTGTGGTTTTTAGGTTCCCAGCCCAGTTGCTGTCATGACCAGCCATTACCTGTGCTTGGAGCAATGAGAAAGAATTCCATGATGACTCAGCTAAAAGCAGTTGGGGCACAGTAAAGGAACCAAAGTCAGAACAATGCAGCACAGGAGAAAAAGCAAACAAACAAATTACAGATAGTGTATGATCACTCTCATTGTTGTGAGACTGTGGTTACCAGTGTGGATGCCAAGTGTCATTCTTCAGAAAGCAGTTTCTCAAGAATGTATTCAGAATAACCAGTTCTCTGGTGAGGATAAAGTCTTCATTATGCCACAGGTGACCCAAGGTCAAGCAGTGGTTCAGGTGTAGGTAGGAGCTGACCAGGGAGGAGGAAGAAAGGAACTGAGCAACCATTACTGGCTCACCCATCCTTGGGGAGGGAGGCGACTCTGGATCACCTCAAGGGTGACACCTAGCAGGAGTAGTTATCCACTGAGTATGAGCCAGTAGAGTTCCTGCTCTCATGGTGCTTAGCACCAGTAAAGCCAAAATGTATGAAGATATTAACAGATCAATGTGTTTTTTTCTCCTGAGATGGCTTGTCCTATTGTTTATAGGTTCATAGGTTAGTACTAGGCTACCAGTGATTTATACTGTGAATCACCTGTTTCACTTGAGATGACTCTGCGACTCACTACACCAGTGCTCTTTCCTTACTAAGAGGAAGTCTACCTGAGTTGCATATTGGCTCTTGTGGGCCATTTTAAGCCTAGCCAATTACCCCATGTGAGAATCAAACCCTGAACTTTGTGTTTGTAATATAAACACCTTAATCATTATGCCAACATCTCACCCTATTGTTTGTGTTGTTTTAATTAAAACTTCTTGTAGATCAGAACCTGTATATGTACCTTTCCAGATGTAGGCATGCATATATAAATACTGAGCACATGCAGGCAGCAGTGCCATTTTGAGAGAACAGCCAGAGTGTTAGCATGTATGAGTGTGGTAGTCAGTATATTTATAAGTTTATTTAAGTTTAAATTCAAAGCCTCATTCCTGATGTGTTTGTGTGTAACAAAGCTGCTTGAACTGAACCCACGAATGTTTGTCTGTTTGTCTGTTTTATCCTGACCAGACAAGCAACACTTCTGATTTAGAAGCGTTAAACATTATAGCTCAGAATACATAGAGTATGTTAGTCATATACATTAAGAGGAATGCGATACTTATGAGACTGATTGCAGTACATGTATCTCCAATCATAAAGGGGAGAGTATCTCATTTTGAATGTTTACTGCAGTATGTGCTGGAAATGTGGATATTATTATTATTATCAGGTATTTTAACTGTAATTTGAGAGGAAAAGGAATAAGCTGACTCAGTTTGTGAAAAGTCTGAACTTCTGTATATTAGAGATGTGGTATGTAAATGGTGGGAATGAACCAAAAGTTTACATATGATAGATAAGTGTTAAGATGGAAATATGTATTTTTTTTCTCTAGTAGTTTGCAAGAACTTGATGGTGAGAAGCAGACTGCAGGGTATCATTTAGTGTTCTGGTCTGTGTATGAGGAGAATAAGACATTTATTAGAATAGGAAAAGGTATTAAGAGATTGACAGGTCAGTGTAGTTTTCCTCCTGAAATGGATGCTGCTTTAGAAACTTTGTTCATAGGTTGGTACTAGTAGGCTATCGGCCCCAGGGCCTGTACAAGCCTAGCCATAACAATTCTCTGGCTATTTCCTCCCACAATATTTACTTCCCTGGATCCCTGCCTAGCAGGGTGGCTGACATAATCCCCAAAGTAAATGTCCCATCCAGTCGTCAAGGCTCCTTTTGAAGAGGCCCAGGGAGGCACTCTGCTTGACATGTATGGGCAGTCTGTTCCAGAGTATGGGGAGTCTCTGGGTCAAGAACCTATCCCCTCCAGCATGTTTTGTGGTCTAATCCTTCACCATGAGACCATTTCATAATTCATGGGAAAAGCATTAGGTAGCTTTTAAACAGAAATACAAACATGATTATTTGATTATGTAAAAACATAGGTTTATAGTAAAGTAGGAACAATGTTTATTATTGGTGCCTGATTTTGATGGGTTATTATGGCAAAATAAAGCAGACTATTTACAGAAGAAGATAAAAGCTCATGATTTAAATAGAGACAGTGTGTGATTTTCTAAAATGACAAGAGATATTTTTAAAAGGAAAGAAGGAAGAAGTATCCCCAGTTTGGGGGAATTTAAATAGATGTACACATTCACTGAATTATAACAAGTCTGAAGAATGTTCTACGTGAGTGTGTATATGACACATAAGGTAGGCTGAGAATATGTTGATTTTAATAAAAGCAGTTAATGACAGATGTTTTAGAGAGGCTATGTGAAGGAAATGCTGGCATGTGATGTGCTAAAGGTATTCGATGAGACTGGTCATGTACAGTTATGGAGGTTACTGTCAGTTTATGATTATGGATTACAACAGTTTGTTATAATCTTTATAAGAGAGGTCCTGTGACTGGGTGGTTTTGTAAATGTTCCCGTGTGTGTAAGGGAGTGAAACACATGGGCGCTGGAACCATAGAGTGAGGGGCGAGGGGAGCCTCCTACTTTTGCAGATCACCTCCCAACTGTCCCGTTCTTTATTTTTGAGCTTTAGCAGCTGACATAATTGTGTGCGCAATGACATCAGCTCAGCGCATGTATTTCCAGGTCTCTGGCTGGTTTTGAATGTGAGTGGGAACGGATTAATGCTGAATGTTTTATTTAGCTGCTGCTGGCTGGTTTTGAATGTGAGCAGGTCGGGAGCAGATTTAGCTGCTGCTGGCTTTGAATGTGAGCGGGAATGGATTTAGCTGCTGCGGATTTAATTTCAGAAGCTGCCTGGGTGAAAATCAGAGGACAGAGTCTGGACTGGCAGATGGGATGTACTGGGAGATGTACTATTTACAGAGTCAGTAAGGTGTGTGTGTGTGTGTGTGTGTGTGTGTGTGTGTGTGTGTGTGTGTGTGTGTGTGTGTGTGGAGTACTTGCAGACCAACAAAAAATGAAAACTCAGAAGAGCAAATCTCGAACATCGATCTCCTTTAATCTTCTTCTTTTTTTTTTTTTTGCATGGGTGCATGTACCCACCCCCACCCCCCACCCCCCAAAGCTGTAGATACCAACTCTGAGATCATTATACCTTCAGAGAGTAGATAGTATCCTGGGAAATGGCAATGTCTGACTTAGTATATGTAAGTCCTCTTTTTGAGCCATTCAGTCTCCATATTTTTGGGTTTTGCTGTAACAGGTCTCAACATTTCAAATGATTACTGTACAAACCTAGAAAAAAAGATCTTGTAGAAGATGTTTAGAGCTGTATAATTTCTCATCCAGAGGACACAGCATTGTCTGCCTGTTTGCAACTGTGGAATCTTGCTCACTATTGCTGTTATTGATACTACCACAGAAATGAGCACAGAAATTGCTGTAGTATGACCACTCCTGAGTTTGTATTAGGACAGCACTATATTGTAGGTGATCTTGATACATTTGTTTAGGTAGCTTATTATGTGGGCTGCCACAACACATTTATCCAACACCACTGATATTCTCCTGGTGGAGGAGTTGTGTCTATTCTTTTCATATTGTAATCAGTGTCATACACTCTCTGCCTCTCAATTGGAAATCCCCCTTGCCAGGTAGCTATAAGGCAAACATATTTTAGGCATAAAACAAACCTCAGCTTTGGCCAGCTAAGAACTTGGTTATATTCAACTGGACGTATAAGAGAATTTAAGTACCTTTATGTGCACTTTTTTTTAAAAAAAATACAGTATTTAATTTGATTTAAACTGTGTTGAAGGAATATTTAACTCAAGTGGGAGTTATTCTGCTCTTTAGTAACTTGAACTGAAGCTAGTGTGTTATTTGCTAGTAATTACAGGTGTGGGGGTAGCCACATTCTTTGATTTCCTGTCCTTGTCTTTTTAAGTGGTGCATTGTGAAATTGTTATTGCTTAAAAACCTCAGCTTTGGCCAGCTAAGAACTTGGTTATATTCAACTGGACGTATAAGAGAATTTAAGTACCTTTATCTACACTTTTTTTAAAAAAAAATACAGTATTTAATTTGATTTAAACTGTGTTGAAGGAATATTTAACTCAAGTGGGAGTTATTCTGCTCTTCAGTTATTCCGACCCACCCTCCCTGTTTTTGTTTTGGTGTTAATCTTAGTGGCCTTGAAACTGCCCACCCCTCAGCCTGCCTCTGGGCCCATCTCATTTGCTCACTCAACTGAGTGCAGTGAGATCATATTCTGGTTTCAGGCACTCCTACTGTGTACAAAGAGAGCATCTGGGAAACAGACAAAAAAAATTAAGCTTATTTCCTGCCTTTCCTGTTAAGTGGTATAGACTATTTGTAGGCTTCTGAGCCCCCAAGCCCTTCTGTGTTTGAGGGAAGCCTTCTAGCTTGTTTTTTTCTTATAACTAGCCAGTTTTCTAGTTTCAGCAGTCAAATCTGTTTCTTTGATCTCAGCACTTGTTCAGAAAAAAAAAAAAAAAAATTATCTGCTTTTACTGTACTTGTGTTTCTGCCTACTTCATTTTACTTTTGCATCATCTTAAAAATACTCAATTGTATTTATTACTGCTTGGTGTAACTCATTCTAAGCCTTTTGGTTTAAACACTTGGGCTTCGGACCAGTTGTTTTGCACTGAGAGGGTTTGTGGTCTGCACTGTTGTGGCAGAACAGGTAGCTTACATCCTTCTAGGTTGGGAACTGCTGATTGAGGGCTCAGTGTCTGTTATTCTAAAAGTGTATTAATTCTGGTTTAAGCACTCGGGCTTTCAGGCCAGTTATTTTACATTAAGAGGGTTCGTGGTCTGCACTCTTGTGGGAGGAGAGGCTGGACTCTGCCCTTCTGAGCTGGGAATTTCTGGTTAAAGGCTTATAGTGCATGCATATCTGAACTGCTTCTTACCGAAGTTGGTGCACCTTGTTTGCTGTGGCATAGACTGGATTCGGGCCTGCTGGATCTAGCTTTGTTTGTGTAACTTGAGCACTAATCCAGACATTCTCTAAAGTATTCAATTGTATTTATTACTGCTTGGTTGTAACTTGATTAAAGTGTAGCTATCATTCTAAGTCTTTTGGATTAAGCACTTGGGCTTCAGACCAGTTGTTTTACATTAGGAAGGTTTGTGGCAAGCACTGTGGTGGCAGGACAGGTAGCTTTCATCCTTCTAAGTTGGGAACTGCTGACTGAGAGCCCAGTGTCCAAGGGTATTAGTTCTGGTTTAGGCACTTGGGCTTCAGGCCAGTTATTTTACATTAAGAAGGTTTGTGGTCTGCACTCTTGTGGGAGAAGAGGCTGGACTCTGCCCTTCTGAGCTGGGAATTTCTGGTTAAAGGTTTATAGTGCCTGAATATTTGAACTGTATCTTACTGAAATTGGTACACCTTGTTTGCTCTAGCATAGACTAGATCCAGGCCTGCTGAATCTAGCTTTGTTTATATGCTTGTTTGTTTGCTTGTTATTTCCCTGGAAGCTAATTCCACCTAATACGCTGCTTCTCAGCGCTTCTGTGGATCACTAGTGATATCTGCATTGCTTACTGTACTAGTTCCTTGTTTCACTTGAAAGAAAGTTACTGTTTGTCGTTTTTGCATTTAGTTACTTGTAACACATTGCACTCAAGTTACCTGGCACTTGCTCACTAAAGCAATTATATAAGTCAGCACTAAAAATTAAAAGCACTACACCCTCACTCCCCACTGGCCCTTGTTTTCAATTATTAAGGAATTCCCAATATTATTCTAGCATGTCCAAAGGTCAGTTGTCAGTCTCCTCTCTGGTCCAGCTGGTGAATCTGGGAATCTTGAGGCAATGTTATAACTGCCTCATGTACACAGACAACCCTCTCCTCCTCCCACATAACACAAATACTTGCGAGAGATGCAGCTATTTAGCCAAACTGGAGGCTGAACTCTCTCAACTCAGGACTGGCAAGACCAGACAGGAGGAGAAGGCAGCTACACACACCACAAAACCAGCCTCACATAATGCTACCACACCACTGAATCAAACACATAAACACACAAAGACATACTCGGTGGCTCTGAGTAAAAATTTACCTAAACAGCAGAGGCCTCCAAAGCAGACACCCAAACAACTGCTACCTCAAGACACCCCACAAGCAACACATAAACCACAAAAGCAGTGTGCAATGCAGTCACAGCCCTTAAGGCCAAATACAACACCAAACATACTTGTCATAGGTGACTCCATAGTCAGACACACTGACGTCCCACTCACCAGGCTGAACAAGGAGAGGGTCACAGTAAGCTGCCTATCGGGCGCTAGAATCCACCACATAACACAAGCACTCTGGTCACTCCACGGCAAGTACAAATATGACACAGTCATTGTCCATGCTGGTGTGAACGACCTGAGACGTACCTCCCTGGACTACATGAAAAGAGACATAGACGAGCTCTTCTGATTATGTAGCCCAGGCAGGTATGACCCTGACCCTGAGCAGTATCCTTCCTTCACCAAGAATGATGCCACAATATAGAGACAAGATGATCAGCTTTAACAATTGGCTTAATGTCTGGTGTCATTCAAAGGGGATCCAGTGTCTGTCTGCCTTGGATGACATGCTTGACAAGCCACGCTGCTTCGCAAGGGACGGCTTGCACCTGTCACCCCTGGGATTCCGGATATTGGCTAAGGCTCTTGCCACCCCCATAGTGCCTTTTTAGGCAAGGCTCAAATTCTAAACCTACCACCCTAGAAAACAAAATGGGAAGAAACTGAGGGTAATGCTGCTCAATGCCAGAAGTCTAAATCTCAAAATGCACGCACTCGAGGCCCTTCTCAGTATGGAGAACATCGATGTCTGTGCTGTAACTGAAACCTGGTTC
The DNA here is from genome assembly GCF_019279795.1 of Protopterus annectens. NCBI lineage: Eukaryota > Metazoa > Chordata > Ceratodontiformes > Protopteridae > Protopterus > Protopterus annectens. Next base: position 847,433,941 of record NC_056728.1, on the reverse strand, counting down.
AAGGCTCCTGAGAGCACCCGGCACTATTAGGTTTTACCTCATATCATGCGTTCGCCCCAAAACCCGGACCACACCAGAAAAGGAGGGGTGTATCCATATTCATAAAGGATACCCACACCTCCAGGTTGGTGGCAACGCAAGCTTCGAAACCATTCAGGTGCAACTAACCATAGGCAAAACTGCTCTACAAATTGTAGCATGCTACAGGCCACCATCTCAAACTCAGGAACCCCACACAGCCTTCCTGAAGACACTGGAGGGTATAAATGTATCTCCAAACACCATCATATTGGGTGACTTCAACTACCCGAATATAGACTGGGAACATTACTCAAGCCCTAACTTTCTAGCCCAACGGTTCCTGGAGTTCATAAATTCAAATGCCATGGAACAGCTAGTCACTGTTCCCACGAGAGGAGAAAATATACTAGATCTCATTATCACAAACATGGGGACAAAATGCTCCAAACCGGAAGTATATCCCTCATTGGTGAGATCTGATCATAAACTAATCTCACTGGAAATCCACATCCCGCCCCCACCCCAAACAAAAAAGACCACAGTGAAGAACTTCTCTAAAACAAACTTCACACTACTCAAGACTGGTGTGGTATCCTTCAAGGCCCCTGAGCCAGTGGAACCCACAACCAAAGCTGCGGAAGCCCTTACAAATGCCTTCTATGAACACCTCCAGGACTGCATGGATTAGGCAATCCCAAATAAAACCAAGACTCTTTCCACAAAGGGCAAACGTCCAGTCTGGTGGACCCCAGCCATAAACAAACTTTACAATAAGAGGAGAAAGCTATTACATGATAGAACAAAATCCATAAAAGGGAAGTCACCCCTGATCATTATTAGTAAAAAAATCATAAAATCAACTAAGGCCAATTTTGAGGGAAAAATTGCCATGGATTCAAAGGACAATCATAAGGCCTTTTTCAGCTATGTTAGGAACCTGGGTGGAAACTCCCAGATATGCTCAGAATTAGTCCAAAATGATACAAAAATCACTGAACCCACAGACATTGCCAACATACTGGCAGACAGGTTCAGTGCAAACTTCACCCCCCTCTCCCCCCCTAAAGGAGAGATAACTATCCCAGCAGAGTGTAGCTTCCCAGACATCTCAAATGCGCAGGTGAAAGCTGCTCTCTCTAAAGCTAAAAACACAGCATCAATGGGACCGGATGGTGTCCCCGGCTGTGTGCTACATGAGCTAAATGAGGAATTAAACCCGCACATAAGGCAGCTGTTTAATCTCAGCCTTACCACAGGATACGTGCCCAAGGAGTGGCGTATGGCAACTGTGGTCCCACTCCACAAAGGCGGTGCCTCTACGGACCCTGGTAATTACCACCCCATAAGCTTAACAAGTCTAGTCTGCAAAACTATGGAGAGGATCATAATGGAGCTCATAAACAAAGATATAGGGGACTTGCAGACATTGGACCCGACCCAGTTTGGCTTCGTCAAGGGCAGATCATGCCTTTTGAACTTGGTCGACTTCTTCGAAACAGTCACCAAGGCCATTGATGAGGGAAAGGCAGTCCATACAGCCTACTTTGACCTTGCAAAGGCCTTCGACACAATACCCCACTCGGGTATTGTAGAAAAACTTACCAGCTTAAATGTAAACCCATATGTCACAAGATGGGTTGCAAACTGGCTTAAGGACAGAACCCACAGGGTTAGAGTTGCTGGCACTATGTCAGACTCCAAGCCGGTCACAAGTGGTGTCCCACAGGGCTCGGTCCTTGGCCCCCTATTGTTCGGCATCTACTTCTCAGAAGTACAGGCCAACATGGGAGGACTTTGGCTGACAGAGTTTGCAGACGACTGCAAACTGGGTGCCATAGTGGAAAGTGCATCGGACACGGATATCCTTCAGAAGGGACTCATGGAAACAGATAGCTGGTGCCAGAGCCATGGCCTGAAGTTAAATGCCAAAAAATGTATAGTCATACCCTTCGGGAAAAACAAGGTAACCCCAAGTTACCATATAGGTGGCAATCCACTAAGCACAGAAGAGGTTATCAGGGACCTGGGGACCCAGGTTGACAGTGGCCTTTCTTTTGACACTCACATTGCTAAAGTGGTTAGAAAGACCTTCTACATTGCCCACCTGATCATGAAGGGATTCACATCCAGATCTAGTGAGGTCATTGTTCTCCTGTACTCTTCACTTATCAGACCAATGATCGAGTACAATGCCCCATTCGGGATGTATCTCACCCGACATCTGCAGCAATTGGAGAGATCCCAAAGTTCCTCACCAAAAGGATAAAGGGACTCCAAAATCTGTCATATGCTGCCAGATTGAAGAAACTCCAGCTCTATTCAGTTGCATACCGTCTGCTCAGAGGTGACATGTGCCTGACATACAAGGCCATGTCCAACCCAGAATTAATGGACATGCTCCACCTCAAAAAATCCAAATCCACCAAAACCACTAGAGCAAGCGACTTAAACCTTAGCACGGATATAAATAGGACGTGCTGGAGGGATAGATTTATCACTCAGAGACTCCCAATGCTGTGGAATAAAATCCCGATCCATGTGAGGCAGAGCACCTTGCTGGCTCTGTTCAAGAGAAATCTTGACCTGTGGATGGGAGATCGTAGGTTTATCCCAGGAATCATCTCTGTGTCACTGCTGGACAGAGGCACAACAAACTAATGGGCACAGTATTTTTTCATATAAGGGGTGGTGTAAGCCACAAAAATTTGGGCTAGGCTTATAAATGCCTTAGGGCAGATAGCCCAGTATAAACCTATGAACCTATGAACCTATATGGTGATAACTAGTAAAACATGAAAACTAGCAGTGTATTGCACTAATTGTTTCAGCCTCCTGATTACTGAGGAAGAATTGTTCACACAAAATAAATTCAGTTTAACTCTGTAAATCATTAAGTACACAGTGTAGTTAAACATGTACTTGTGCATAGAAGGTTAGATTAATTATAACCCATTCTGGTATTACCTTAATGGTACAAAAAAGGCATACTTATGAGTGCAGCACCACCACGTGAAATGTTTTTCTTTCTTTTTTTTTTTTTTTCATTTCAATGCATAAAAGCCCATTTTTCAAAATGAGGTAGTAAACCCAGGGTGTAATATGAAAATGTTGACTTCAGATCAACTGATACACACTTTTCTTACACTGTGGATGTGTTAGATCCTTCATTGAGTGAATGATAGATAAATGTCAGTCAAGTCCATGTGCTTGAATTTTGGGAGATGGTTTCTCTGGAATGAGTGCTGTCTTTGACGCAGTGAGCCACTGGCTAATCCACCCATTCTTTTTGGAACCCTGACAAGTATTTGACTGATTTGTGATTATGTGACATATTGTCTTGGACTACCTGTATCTCTGCAAGTGAAATATATCCATCAATATGTGTGTGTGTGTCCAACAGAACACATCCAGTGGCTAGAGGTACTCAGGCTCAAACCCTGTACTTTGGGTACAGGTAAAAAGAGCCTCAACTCCCTAGCCACCATCACTTGCGAATTTATGCCTCAGTGGTAAAACAAAACCTTTTATTCTAGCAATTTTCTAAGTTTATAAAATCAGTATTTGAAATGTGTCCCTATTTTGGGGCTGTATTCCCCCATTATTGGCTTTGTTCTGTATGTTTGTGCTAAGATGTTGAGAGCTATGGTGAGAAGTGAGAACTGAATTCACTAAATGATATGATAGCCATTTAAGTTTGTCTTCTTGTCTTTCAAGAAACTACTGGTTTAGCTTAGTGGTATGTTGCTCTGACTGTAGTACACAGGATTCTGGGTTCAAGACTTGGCAGTGAAATGCATGGTAGTAACACAGCATTTTATGCAAGCAACTTTCCAAAATTATACAAGCAATGTTTAAAATGTGTCCCTTGTTTTTGGCCTTTTGCCCACCCCCAATTGAAAATAAGTTCAAGAAGCTATGAAACATGCCTATGACTTCCACTACTGTGATTCTGTATTTATATATTGTGTGTAGAAGTAGACGGTTATCATGGACATGTTCTGAATAGGGCAGTTTTGCCATTATTGGTGCATTCATTTTGCTTCATTGCCTACTGGAAAAATGTTCAAACAATACATTTAAAATGCAGTTGTGTGTGGAAGTAGACTGTTATCATGGAAATGTTCTGAACAGGGCAGTTTTGTCATTATTGATTAAGGCATTTTTGTTTCATTGCCTACTGGAAAATGTTTAAACAATACATTTAAAATACGCTCTAACTTAAGTCTAACAAGTGTGCTGTATTATACAAGGAATATAATTTAATACAATCAGGAAGGTGACTCAAGGAATGCATACATGTATGCATGGCCCTAAACATGTGTTTGAAAACAGCCCAGAGGAAAGTGTGAAAGGCTGAACATCATGAGTAAATTTTAAGCTTTACTCTTGTTACCAAAGCAATGGATAAAGGTAAAACAATTCACATCACATTACCTTGACCTGGCCAAGCCTTTTGACACAATCCCCTACTCAGGTGTAGTACAAAAGATGAATAATGTAGGAACAAACACTTACATCACCAGCTGCATTGCCAACTTGGCTCACAAGATGCAGGAGATCAAAACAGGGAAAGAGACCAGTCACCAATGGAGTCCCCTAGGCTACGGTGCTGAGACTTTTTCTGTTTGGCATATACATCTCAAAAGTAAAAGGAAATACCAAAGAGCTTTGGCCAGCTAAGTTTGAGATGACTGCAAGCTAGGAGAAGTTATTGAATCCCCAAATGACTAACCATCATGCAGGAATGTTTGTTCCAAATGATAACTGGTGTCAAAATCATGACAATGCCCTCTGAGAACTGATCCAATTGTTTGGCATTTGGGAACATGTGTGTACAGTAACCTAACTTTTGACCAACATCTGCCCAGAGTCACAAGAAAGTCTTTCTATATTGCACAGCTTATAAACAAATTGATTGTGATTAGATCTAGAGATGCTGTTGCCCCCCTTTACAAAGCTCTCATTATGTCAATCATTTTGTATAATGCCCACTTTGGCATGTATCTGTCCATAACCATGCAACAATTGGAATACCTTCAGAGATACCTTACTAAAAGGATACACGTCTTAAACAATAGGTCTTGCGTGGACCACCTCAGAGATTTATTACTATACTCAGTATCCTACAGAGTGCTTAGTGGTGACATGTCTGGCATACAAAGCATCCTCTAACATAATACAGATGGACCTACTGAACATCAGCAAGTCAAATGGTATCAGAAATACTCAGTCCAGGTATCTAAACTGAATGTTGTGGAGAGATGGATATACATCACAGAGGCTACCACTGTTCCAGAACAGACTATCCATAAAAATAAAACAAAGCTCATCCATCCATTCAAATGCAACTTGGAACTAAGGATGGGTAATAGAAAATGTACTCCAGGATGTCCCCTCATGCCATTAATGGATAGAGGCAGTTCCTAAATGCTGCATCCCTTACATGGCCCCCTCAAATTATCTCTGGTATGATCACAGTTGTTTTTACTAGGGCTAATATACAATTATCAGCCATGGGGATACCTAAGACCAATCAGAAAATGTTAATTCAAGCACCAAAAGGGAATTGGCCAAGCTTAAAATGTCCTCCCAGTGAAGCTATATTGTGGTAGCAAATAGTTATAAACACATTACCCTTTTTTAGTTCACGAAGTGCCCCTGTCACCCCCTGCCCCTCCCCCAGTCCTTAACAGCTTCCGGCCCCTATGGTGAAACAGGGGAGTCCAATGAGTAGCGGGGAGTCCAATGAGTAGCTCCCTATTTGTATTGATAACAGTTTTTGATATAGCACTAGCTAGTTATATGAAACTGCCTTAGAGTTAGAACTTGGGGTGCTTTTGTCCCCTACTGGTTGATTCAGATTATTGTTAAGTTTTAATCTCAACAACAAAGTTTGGTTTAGGGCAATTATTTTTATACAGGAAAGAATTTAGGATAAACTGGCTTACAACAGAATAAGGTCACGTTTAAAGGTATAGGAAATAAAGTGAGTACTAAGGGGATATATTTTTTGAATCTGACACAGAAATGTTGGGGGTCAGATTTAGTAAACTGAATGTCTTATTATTTCAGTGGAGTATTCTTTCATTTAGTTTACAGAATTTGATGAATTTTGGAAAGACTTATAATTGAGTTGTTGGGAAAAAAAGTTTATTTGAGTCATAATGAAATTAAGGGGAAGCTTTCTTATTTAAGTAGTATATTCTCATAAATAATCTACACTGTTGAATTTAGTTACTAGTGTTATATGAGAGATGGGTCTCTGTCCTGTTAAGAGAGAGGTGTCTTTTACAATTCTAAAGAGAATGAATGATTAGGTTTACTTAATCGTGGTCTTATTTCACTCACACCTGACCTCTTATTTTTCTCTTGTTGACAGCAACAACTACAAGCTGACTTCCTTTCATTTATCAACTGGCATAATTACAAATATCTAATTCTGAACACTTCCAAAACTAAAGCAATGCTGCTTGGTACTTCCCCTAAACAGCAGATTAGCTCTCAATCACTTCTTATCCATAACCATCTTGACAACTCCAGTGATTAACTCATCTCCTTCAAATACCTTGATTCAACATTGAACTTTTACCTTCCCCTAAAACAAATACTGAAGAAAACAAATTCTCTAAAAGCACAGCTTAAATATGGATTTCAATTGGTTAAAGCAGTGTCCAAAAAAAAACTGCTCCACCATCCAAACTATAAGCAGCTCTATCTGCAGTTTCATTACTCCGTCCCCTAGAAATGAGCATCATTGTATCGTTTAATAAACCCAGTTGTACCGTGCTTAATAAAGCTAGTTGGCTACTTGTCCAAAATGCCAATCTCCTTCTTGGATCTCAACTCTACAGGTTTGTCAAAGAAAACTCATGCCCTTCCTTTGACTCCAATTTACTCAGACAACCCCCAGTTACAGTCTACATCATCTTAACCACTCTGGTCCACTTCTTCAGTGTCCCAGAACTGGCCATCATTGCACTAACCATGCCTTCTTGATCCTAGGCCCCAAACCCTGAGAATCCCTCCCTACTAACCTTAAAGACCTCACCTCATACCTCTTATTCTAAGCTCAGCTTAAAGATCATCTCAAGTCTGCTTCAATTTGCAAAATGCTTACCATTGAGACACAGCACCTAATCTCCCTGTCTCCACTCCACCTGTCAGGTGCCTTTGTCTTGCTCACATTATTTCCCTACACTAAGATATAACATCTCTTCCACATTGTATAGACTCTATTAAGTTAATTTCTGTATGCTGTATGTCCAGGCTGAGACTGAAATAGGTCTATTTGGAGCTGTGCTCTATCCTGGTTACCAAATTGAATAAATAAATAAATATGCTGTTTTTATTTCAACTTTAAACAAACACCTTGTGTCACACCAACAAAGAAATTTAACAGTCATTAAGTGTTTTCATCCACTTTAACATTGGACTTCAGAACAAAACAATAAAATGTAATTTTATTTTATAACACATTCGGACAAACTAAATAAGACATTAAAAACATTACATCACTGTACAAAATACATGCAGAACAGTAACAAACAACACAGAAATCACCATTTAACCATTATTTGGGGGGGTTGGTATAATGGTTAAGGTGTTTGACTCACAAACACAAGCTACAGTGTTTGATCGTCACTTTTTGCCCTCTCAAATGCAAAAAATACAGCCTCCATGGGATCCGATAACATTCCAGGCTGCATCATACATGAACTCAGGCATGAATTTACAGCACCATTAAGCATCCTATTCAACCAAAGCTTGAGTACCGGCTTTGTCCCAGCCAAGTGGAAGACAGTCACTGTCATCCCTTTACACAAAGGTGGAGCATCTACCGATCTGGGAAATTATAGATCCAACAGCCTAACTAGCCTGATCTACAAGTCCATGGAACGGATTATCATGGACCTCATTAACAGGGACATTGGCGACCACCAAACACTCAACCGTATACAGTTTGGCTTTGCCAAGGGGAGTTCATGTCTTTTAAATATGGTTGACTTCTTTGAGACAGTCACCAAAGCCATGGGCAAGGAGAAGACGGTACACACCGCCTACCTTGACCGGGTCACTATTCCCCACTTGGGCATAATCGATAAACTCTCTCAACTAGGCATCAATCCATATGTTACCAGATGGGTAGCAAACTGGCTCACTGATAGAACCCACCACTTCAAGCAGTAGACCCGTAACAAGTGGCATACCCCAGAGATCGGTCTTGGGGCCTGTTATTCAGGATATACTTCTCTGAGGTGCAGGAAAAAAACAGTGGCTATGGCTCACCAAGTTTACAGATGACTGCAAGCTGGGAGCAGTCATCAATTCCCCAAATGATGTGGATGTCCTCCAAGAGGGTCTCACCCAAACAAAAGACTGGTGCCAGAAACATGGCCTCAAGCTGAATGCCAAAAATGCATCATCATCCCCTTTGGGGAGAGCAACTTCCCCACATATTATCACATTAATAACAACATCCTAAGTGCACAATCAGTAATGAGGGATTTAGGCACCCAGGTTGATAGCAACCTGACTTTTGACCACCATGTTGCTTCCGTTGCACGGAAAGCTTTCTACATGGTCCACCTCATAACTAAGTGTATCTCATCCAGGGACAAAGATGTCATAACATCCCTATATTCTTCCCTTATAAGGCCCATTATTGAGTACAACGCTCCCTTTGGCATATACCTTGCAAAGCACATGCCGTAGCTGGAGAGACCACAGAGGTTCCTCACCAGGAGAATCCAGAGCCTCAAACATCTACTCTACACAGATAGGCTAAAGAAAATGTCTATAAAATGCATTTAATATTAATGTGTTCATTTTACCTGTCTTTAACAGCAGCTTTCAATACAGTTCTTTAGAGTCTTTTTATTTATTAAAGTCTCTATCCCTGTCATCAGTGATCAGTTGCAAAGAAAAGAAGGTGTGTGTTTTGATAACAGTTCTGTGTTTTACTGTGTTTTTGTTTTCCTTTCATCTTTACATTTCTTTGGGGCTTTGCAGAAAATGAAGTTTGTTAATGTTTCTTTATTAGGTTGGTTGTTAAGTGAGAGATCTAAAAGCTTCTAGGAAGATTGTAGACAACATAGGATGAAGAGATTTGCTGTAGAATGTGACATATAGAATCTGACATATGGGCTACTCTAATAGATATGTTTCTTGGGACTTAAATATAGAGTAAATATCTCAGGAAAGGAGCGAGTGGTATAAACATATAAATGGGTAACTATCATCAAACCAATCATTTTTATGGAGTCTGAAGCTCGATAAGTTGCTTGTCAAAGTTTTAGTGCTATATAAATGTGCTGAAGGAAAATGTATGTTATGTGGTATTCATAAATCTATAACCCATGAGGTTTCTCAAATGGAGAAGAGAAACAGGAGTTCTGAGCATGATTCTGTAAAAGGCTGAGTGAACCATATCCCTTATTTCAAAGCTGTCACTTTGGATATGATTTGTATGGCACTTATGATATTGTGTCTTTCTTCAAAACCTGTATGCCATGGACAAAAATGTTATGACATGTTTAGGGTTTATTTGGAAATTATGGCTGGAGAGAATTTATTTAATATGAAATGAAATGTGAAAGAATATCTTAAAAGATTACATTTGGTTGTGACACAAGAGATGTGAGAGCCGGGGGGTTGAATCTGTAACCTATTGTTTTGGTTTGCCTTTCACATTTTTGTATATGTGTGCATATATGATTTTATTTGAATCTCAATTTATGACATATATTTGAGTTATTCATAATAAAGTACCTCTACTCTTTTCAGTCTGTCCCAAGAGATCTTTTACACCCATCTCATGTGCCACCAAGTGATGCAGATGGGACCTTGATTTAGTGTCTCATATTAAGGATGGCACACACATCTCCAACCCCCCCCTTCCCATGCTGCACTGCAGTGTCAGTACAGGAAAATGAACTGAGTACCTTTTGTGGGAATAGAACATCGAGTCTTCTGGTCTTCCAACACAAATAAAGCCATTTCTTAAAGACAATGACTAAAATTCATCTGGTTTGGATACGAATCCACTTATAGTGATATTTAGAATAATTGAACACTACATGGTGTCATACTAAGATATCAGTGCACAGTGTCTTCCAGGATTATTGCAAGCAGACATGAATTCTTTTTTTTTTTTTTAAGATTGCAAGCAGATATGAATTCTTGATAGCCCAGAGCAATGTGTAAATCTGTGATGCTGTTGTCTTTTGTAAGTTGTTACTAGATGGCCTTGTGGGTTACAGGAGTGTGCAACAAAGAGATCTATTTACATCCAAGTGCAGGAGATCAGCCAACAAAGGTAATAGTTAACAAATTATATGTAACTGTGCTGGACTGCAGGAGAAGGATGCACAAAGTTTTTTTTTCACATAGTTTGACTTTCATCATATTCACTAATTAAAATAATGATTTCAGTTATCCAACAGCTGAAACTGGCTATAGAGGTATCAAAGAATATGAGGGGTAGGTGCAGGACCATAGCTTAAATAATGTTTCAAGTACAGTTACTTGTGTAGATGCTAGGCAACCAATGTCTGTAGTTCTGCATAGGGGTAGTAGTGCTGAAGTCCTAGCTACTGATAAACTTTGAAGTGCTATGACATAGTTGTGTAAAGTATTTATATATTTGCATTCTGTCATCTTTTCTTGATACAAAATTTTCTGTCTTACTTGACTTCTTCAGATAAGAATTAATAAACTAAAATCTAAATGCTATGTTATACCAGTTAATCTGTTACCAGCTGTTAACAGCAATTGCTGTGCATTTGTCTCTCCTCTGCCAGAATTCTGTATTTTAATGATATTTGATTCTATGAGTTCTTACTTAACAGATAACTACATTATAACGCTGCTTATCCTAACAATATATGACTATTGACCAGACTGCAAAAGTCTTACTCTCAGTGTAAGTGACTTATTATAGTGTAAGTCTGCTTTATAAAAAAGCCTTGTACTGGAGTAAGTCACTTACTCAGAGAGTAAGTCTTTTGGAAGCTAGCCCTAAATGTTGAAGTAGTTATAACCTTTCACCTTCCACAGTTTATTAAATGTCTTATACTTTACATTTGTGTCTTATTTAATACATCTTTGTATATGGATGGCGCAGTGGTAGCATTGTCACCTCATAGTAAGAGGTTCTCTGGTTTGATCCTCAGTTGGAGTGTCTTCTGTGCGTGTCCTCCCTGCATTAGTGTGGGTTTCCTCTCATGTTTCAAAGGCCTGCCTCTGGAGTGTTTCTCCCCAAGCCTCTACTGAAAATTGTCTTTGTTCCAAGTCAAGCTTTCCTGGTGAGCAAATAAAAAATACCCTTCTAACTTTACAAAGATTCATTAATGCCTTATTCATTCATGACTATTTATATCTAAAGTTCTGTGAAGATTAATTTGTCTGCTGTAACTATTCTGCATTGTTTAAACTATTTACTGCATTTAATTTCTACTGCACTGAAAATGTTACCTGTTGCCCAAGGCCATGACCGAGAGAGTCCACTTCACTTCACCAACCAAAATGCTCAACAAATAACAATGATGATTCAGACAGTGCCTTCTGACTCTGCCACATAATACATGAGTCATCAGCACGGAGCATGATAATTTCCTTCATTTAATGGAATAAAGAATGTGACAACTGCTACTGAAATACAACTCTCAGCCGCAGAAATGTGAGCAATAATGTCTAATGTGTTTCTAATCTACTTAAAGGTCCTTCTGCCCTAAGATATTTTTCACAACAGACCACAACTAATGCACACCTTAAAAATGTTGAAAGTATGCCCAAGTAAGATCCAGTCTGATGTAACTTGATAATCATTTGCTATCGTGATTCAGAATTTTGCAATAAAATTCACTGTATAAGAATGTATGTGCAAAAATAAAACAAAATTGAAATTATCTTTTTATAATTACAATGTAGTCACCATAATTATTGGATTAAAGTTTTGCAACAGCTGGTTGTATAAAATGTATACTTATATAATTTCTTTGTTCTCTTTTTTAAAACATTGTGATTAAACACCATCAACCACACCTGTAACTTTCAGTCAAGTCCTTTCAAAGGAAAGAATTATGGGGGTGTTTCGGCCTCACCATCCCCGATAATACAACTACATAACAAATGCTGGCTACGTGGTATGCAGTCAGGCCAATCATATAACATACAAATTATACTTTACTTAGTTTGAAAAACTGCCAAGTTTGCCTGTATTAGCAATTAGTGCCCATCCCCTACCCTAAACAGAAACACACACACACACACACACACACACACACACTCATTATCTTTGATCCATCAGATTATTCTTCTAAGTTACTTTATGTTTTGTGCCTAGTTTTGCACATTTCTGACTTAAATATCGATAGATTAATAGTAGTATATGTCATGTCAGATAAAGCCATACCACCATTATCTAAAACCTTGCACAAATTCTCTTGTACATATTTTGGCGTGCTTTATCCTTAATCAGTTGGCATTACAGTTAAGGTCTTTGCCTCATAATATCAAGGTACAAGGTTCAATACTGACCTCTAACCAATACCCATATGGAGTGCGTATGTTTTCCTGGTGTCTCTGTGGGGTTCCCCACCTCCAATAAACATGCAGAGAGCTACCATCTTAAACTCTCCAAAGAATGGAGTTGTGCACAGCAGCACAGACTTTAGATAGTGCCTATCAGGAGAAAAGTTGTATAGACAAACTGCTTTGGGTATCAGCTGTGGTGTGCATTGTCCTGTAGATTGAAAAATGTGGATTACAGATTGTGCACCGTGTCGAGGATAGCTACTCAACAGTACAAAACTGGCTCTAGATGCTTCTGTTGCATTGACTAACATTGCCAAAAGGTAGGTGTGTGTATTTACCAATGATAAGTAAGTTGAGGACCTAGCCTACTTTGACCTACACTAGGGACCCATGTTAACATTGGGAAAAGTATATATGTCCATATCAAATGTCACTAAATAAATATTGGCCAGTGGGTGTCTGCCATAAAGACTTACAGCCCTGGGTCAATAAGCTACTAGCTGAATGGTGTCCAATTGCCCAGCTTGGATTACCCAGGACAGATCAGTTGAGCAAAAGTGGGACATAAAACCAATCAACCTGCAAAACATAAACTAAGGATAGCTACACTCAATTAAGGTTTACTGATAGGATGATGCATGAAAATGGATGACATGATGATAAGGAAGCTGGATATCCTCTTATTTAGAAGATAATACCGCAGGGCAGTGCAACAAAATCACATTGCTTGGGCTTCAGTGTCTACTACTTAGGAGGAGGACAAGCTAGAAATAGTATAGGAACTGTAGTCAGGAAAAGGCTTCAGAAGACATTGAGGGATATTATCACAATTAATGACAGATGCATGGCAATCAGACTCCAGTGTAAGGATATGGCAGTATTCATAATTTCAGCCTATGCCCCACAGCAGGGTTGTGATAGCAAGGAAAAGAATCCATTCAGGCAGCCATTGCAGGACCTACTAGATAGAGCAGGACAACAAGAGTTTGTGCTTATAATGGAGGACGTGAATGCACATATTGGGACAGCATGACAGAATATGAAAGCTTCTTTGGACCACATGGGTGAGGCAACAGGAATGAAAAAGGAAAGGCCATTCTAGACTTCTGTCTGGCAAATGGCTTGATGATGGCCAACACATTGTTCAGCAAGAGACACAGTCACGAGATCACATACAAGAGTGGCCAACATGCCACTCAGTAGACTTCCTCCTAGCAAGGAAAGGACACTGGTGTAGAATCAGGGAAAACAAAGTCATCACAGTGAAACAGCTGGCCCACAACGTAAACCGCAATGGTTGCCACAATCATCTACAAGCAGATATCGGGCTCTAAGGTCAACAGAGAATATGCTGATGATCTTGAAGTTGAATGGAGAGAAAGCACAAGAGTTCAAGGAAACACTCAGGGCTCTAGCACCTCGCGAGCAAGAGGAAATCAATAGAGTTGAAGAAGAAGAAGGTCAGTGCCTCAAAACAACATGTATAAGGACTAAAGAAAAAATACCCAGTGTATGAGCCCAGTATAGAAAAAAGGATACTTACGTATTATTGCAACCAGATTTTTGCGATAATACCACTTGCTTACTGTTATTGTAATTTGAATTGAGGGTGTTGTACAAATGTCAGGAAACATCTAAAATTAAACAGATAACCTGTTTTGTACCTGTATGAGTCTATGATATAGCCGAAAAAGGTCCAAAAAAACATGTATGACCATTACATTCATTAGCATTTGCTGCCACGGAAAAAAAAAGGGAAAGGAACGTTCAGCGGGCGGTGGCACACTATTCAGTTAAGCTTCACCACCCTGGCAGTAAACTGCATAAAGAAACACAACAACATGTTTTTATTTATTTATTTATTTATTTTTTGGGGGGGGGGGGTTACACATTTTAATCCCAGAAACACATCTAAAATTAATTAATCAGATAACCTGTGTTGAACCTGTATGAGTCTCAGGGAAAACCGTTGACACAGCTGTGACATATACATATATATATATATATATCTGAAAAAGTTCCAAAAAAACACATGTATGACCATTACATTCATCAGCATTTGCTGCCACGAAGAAAAAAAAAAAAGAAAGGGAAAGGAACGTTCAGCAGGCGGTGGCGGCACACTATTCAGTTGAGCTTCAACACCCTGGCAGTAAACTGCATAAAGAAACAACAGCATGTTTCTATTTTTTGGGGGGGGGGGGGTTAGTTATACACATTTTATTGAAAACACTGCAAAAAACAGATGTATTGTTAAAGGAAACACACTATATAACACTTATAAACCACTAAAAGTCAGAAAACAAAATCGGGAAGCAAGTGGTATTATCGCAAAAATCTTGTTGCAATAATACGTAAGTACCAAAAAAAAGTTACTTAAGAAAAGCTGATGGTGGAATGCAGAAGTCCAGGAAGTCATCAAAATAAAGAAGGCGTGCAGGAAAAGTGGGAGACAGAAAATACACACCAGGCTAAGAAGGAGTACTGGCTGGCTACCAAAGAGGCTAAGAGAATAGTTACAATAGTGAAGAACAAGGTACCACATATTTTTTACTAGCTTCTGGAAAGTGACTCAGCAGATAGCACAAAGAAACTCTAATAGGCTGTAAGGCAAAGACAGAAAGATAAAGAAGACAGTCATCAGACACCCATCATTAGAGACGCCAGCAGCAAACTACTCACCAACCCAGATTACATCAAAGGCAGAAGTAAGAAGTTCTTTCAGCAACTTCTGGAAGAAGCAATTCCCACAGACGCTCTACTGCCTCAGACACAGTCTACAATGAAAGAAGAGGAGCCTGACCTTGAAGAAGTAAGAACAGCACTAAGGAAAATGAAGACAGGGAACGCAGAGAGCTCAGATGAGGTAAGCATACTCAAAACTAGTGGGCGACTTGTTTCCTCCATATTTCTAGATATGTCCAAGGCATTCGACACAGTATCCCACCAAAAACTCCTCTATGAACTCTCAGCTCTTAACCTATCACAAACAACCCTCTCCTGGTTTCTCAACTATCTTTCTGACCACCAACAAGCTGTGAAGTGACAAAATGACCTCTCTTCCCTTTTATCCATTACAGTTGATGTACCACAAGGTTCAGTTCTTGGCCCACTCCTTTTTACTATCTTTACCAACAAACTTCACACCACTACTCACCTTGCTACTACCATTCAATACACATATTAATCCACTCTCATCTGTGCTGCATACTCTCTTCCAGAACTCAGAGAAATTACCTAAAAATTCTACTTAGCAATAGAATCCTACCTCTCCAACCGTCAACTTATTCTGAATCCAAATAAAACCAAATTAATGCTCTTCTCCAATAACATGTCCACTGACCACAATCCACCCTTTAGCATCTCTTTATCCAACAACACCATAACTGAACCAATTCCTCATACCAATCTACTCGGGGTCACCATTGACATCAACTTGAGATTTGATAAATATTTATCACTTAAATACATAAAACATAAAACTAGGTTCTCTTTAGAGAATCAAGTCATACCTTACGAACACCACCAGGCAATCAATTGCTAGGAACCACCTGTTGTCTGCCCTACTGTACAGCTCTCCTATTTTCACAAACTTTAAAAACTCCGACCTAAATAAACTAGAAGCCTGTTACCACCAAATCACCAAATTCACCACAAACCTACCACACAGATCTCATCACTGTGTCATTCTCCCCCAACTAAAATGGCTATACCTTTCCAACCTCCTATCCCTCAACCAACTTACAATCACCCATACCACTATCTACCAACCTGATAACTGCCCAACCCTCCAAAACCTTGTGCAAACCTACTCCAGTAACAGGACCCTAAGATCTTCTGATAAATTACTGCTAAAAGTTACTAAATTCAGTAACAGTTTTGACTGTAGCATTACGACTACAGTTTTTTTTCTATCCTCTAACTAACTTCTTCTCTTCAATCCAATTTGCTCCCTCAAACTCTCCTACTTTGTACTCATCCCACTTACCTCCTGCCTATCTTCTAACTACATAGACTTTACTCCTAGTCATGTGTCTCACAGAATATTGTACTCTACAAATTCTATAAGGTGCAGCTGCCTACCTTATATACTGTATACTTGCTTTTGGAATTTATTACTCAATGGACCGCCAATAAAATGGCCCATATGTATTGTGTTCCTATGTCTACTATGTTAAATAATATGTATTATTTTACTGTATTTCCCTAATTGTTTATGATGATCTTTTGTTCTTTGTTTTATATAATACTGTAATTACTAATCTGTACTTGGAGTTTTTCTCCCCGGGCCTTCATTGAAAATGGGTTACTAGCCCAGCCAGACTTCCCTGGTAAACAAACGTAAAAACATAAATTAATTAATTAAATAAATGATCAAGATGCTGGGCGAGTTAGTGGAAAAATGGTTCCTCAGGGTACTCATAGTGGTATGGTGAAAAAGGCATATCCCAGATGACTGGAGAATAGCATACTAGTGACAGTGTATAAGAACAAAGGTAACATACACAAATGTGGGCAAAACAGAGGTAACAAACTCCTGTGACAGTGCATGAAAGTTTTGTAGATGGTGATTAATATTTGGATACACAGAGTAATAGAAAGTAAGATGGGAGATGAGCAGTTTGGATTCAGATCAGAATGCAGCACAACTGACCTGATGTTTGCAGTGAGACAGATACATGAGAAGAAGCTAGAGATGAGGAAGGAGTCCAATTGGCCTTTCTTTGACTTGCAGAAAGCATATGACAACATTCCCAAGAAAGCTTATTTAGGCAATCCTACAATGGCTTGAAATCTAGAAACACTGGTAGAATTAATGCAGAATTTGCACATGGACCCAATGACACAAGTATGAAAATTGTTCAGACTCAAAGAACGGTTCCCATTGGGAGTGGGTGCATCAGGGTTCAGCTCTGAGCCCACTGCTGTTCATACTGGTGAGGGACTAAATTAGCAAACAGGTTGGAGAATAGAGCAACAAAGTTGCTGCATGCAGATGATGTAGCATAATAGGCAGACTCTGAGCAAGAACTGCAGCAAAGGATAGGGGTGTGCAGCGCAAAACTAGAGGTGCATGGGATGAAAATGAGTACAGGTAAGACAGCTGCAATGGCAGCAAATGGGTGAAAGTCTGAATGAGGAGGACAAAACTAGCATCAGAGTGGATGCAGCCAATTGGCATAGAGTGTCAAGGATAGTATATGTCAGAAGAATCCCAATAAAGCTGAAAAGGTGCACAAAATGATGGGGCTACCAGTACTAACATAGTGTCTATATCATAACAGCGAAAATTCAAAAGAACGAACGCTTAAACATCGAAAAAGTACAAACATTGAACATTATATTGTGGGGGGGGGGCTGCACCCCCCACACCCTCCGCTAAATATATTTTCCAACTCCGAGGTCGCACTACAGTGAGCAAAGGGCAAATATTCCTATTCTCACTGTACTGTGATCCCAGAAAAAGAGTTTTGATGTCCGGCATTTTTGATCATATTCATTCTTTTGAACTTTCGCTCTTATGATATAGACCCACTAACATATGGTACAGAAGCCTGGGCAGTGAAGAAAGAGCAGTTAAGGAAGTGGCAAATGCTGGAGATGAAGTGTCTGAGATGGGCGGCAGGATGCACACCATGTGACAGATGAAGAAATGAGGACATCCGAGCAAAAACCCAAGTAGCTGCAATTGCAAAGAAGATTAAAGAGAACAGATTATGGTGTTTCAGGCACATGTGCAAGAAAGCAGAAGACCATCTGATGAAGAACATTTATAATAGACAGGAAGATGGCAAGAAGAAACATGGGAGTCCAGCAAAGAAACTGATAGACTATATGAAGACGTGTGTCAGTCAGGCATGACTGTTGAAGCGCTGAATCAAGAGAGATGGCAACAGCTGATACGACAACCCAACTCCATGTAGAAAAATGAGAAAAAAGGGGATGACGATAATAATGATGATATCTTGGTTCAGCAGTTACAGCCGAGGACAAAAACTATTAGCTGTTAATGAGCTGCTTCCAGTAGTCAAGGGTTCGATTTCCTTAGGCTTCATCTGCTTACTGTGTGAGTCTCTGAGCAAGTCACTTATCCATACATGTTCCTGGGTCATCCCTGAAAAGGGAAACTTGTATTCAGTGGGATTACTTGGTTAACAAATATGTAAAATACAAGTAAATCATATTTAGTATGCTTACTCCAGCTTATCCCAGTAGGAGGTACTTTTACTCAAGACACCACAGCTCTTATCCTTAACCATGGTCAATGCTGAACTGAATGAGGTAACATAGCTTTTCATAGTTTATTATCAGGACAGACATCATACATAACACAATTTTGAACTTCTTGCTCTAGTTATACTGACATTCCAGACCAAAATAACACAAGCTCTTTCTTTACACTTGACAATGTCCGAATAAGATTTATGTTTTTTGACAACATTTTATTTAACAACATATTTGGCAGTGTTGGTTTATCAACTTTGAAAAGTAATTGCTGTATGCTACTAATATCATCTGCAAATGGTTCAGTAGCTCATTTACATCTGCATAAAGTCCATTCAGAATGCAGACTCCACAGTAAATGTGTATACGATAGGACCCATCCATGGTTCTAATTTTTTTTTAAACCGACAAAGAAGGAGCTTAATGGATGTATAATGGAACTCTGTTTCATAAGTGAATCAGTAATTTCTTTAAATTACTTGCCCTTAATACTGTCCTCTAGTTATTGTACTTGTGTTCAACAATTCTATATTTAGTAAAGTTCAATATTCTTCACTCCAAAGCTCACTAAGCAACATTTTTCCTGCAGATATTTATAACTAATTCTAAAGAAGTCCAGGTTTTCCAGTCTGGAAGAATATAACTTATCTCTAGAAGTAGTAATACGCCTTGTAAATTTTCACTGAATACCTTCTAAAACTAGAAGATCTCCCTTTTTGTAAGAGAAAACAACACATTATGCTCAATTTTAAGATGGGCATACATTATGAACAACTTCAAAAGCATTTTGCAGTTATTGTAAATTTTTTAAGAATTAAAACAGTATTTTTTAATGTCTTAGCTTTAATTTTTAAGGCATTAGACCTAAATTTAAACTCACAACAAAGAGTAATACACAAATCCTTATATTCTGTTGAATTTTGTAATTTGTAAGGGCCTAGGTTTACTTTATATTCAAACATTGGTTTCCCAAACTGTAGAACAGCACATTTGTCCACATTAACTTTTAATCCAGTTCAATTTAACCAATCAGCCACCAGTCACAGGTAACTATTAAAATGATCAACATCATCAGTGGACCTAATTTAATATCATCCACATAGTTAGCCATCTAGACTTTGGATGTCTTGGGAATAAAAGATAAGACCAAGTTAAACAGTACTAGACCAAGCTCCGAGCTCTGGGGAACACCTTTTTTCACTTCAAGCCAACTTGCAAAATTTCCAGTCCTTATACTTTAAAGTGTAATACAAAGCCAGTCAGCCACCCAACAATGTATGGGTTAACCTTATGCTTAAGCATAACATCTACAATAATATAGTGGGAGATACTATCAAAAGTCTTTGATAGATCTAAATACACCACAACAACAAACATTTACATATCTAAGGCTTTATCACTGAATCATAAAACTCAATTAAATTAGCAAACATAGATCAATTTTTTATGAAACCGTGTTCTGTAAGATTCATTAAGTATCCCTGAAAATCTTGAATAAATAATCTGAATAATCACATCTCTATACTTTTCCTGACTGGTGAAGTAAAACTGATAGGTCTATAGTTTCTTATATTCTCCTTTAAGCCCCCCCCCCCTTATGAACTGGAATTATATTGGCAAGTTTCTAACTTACAGGAACAATACCAGAGTTCAGCAGGTTATTAAAAAGTGGTATACTAATAGCAGAAATATAACTACTACAATAAGCCAAAAAAAATCCTGGAATATTATCAGGCCCCATACCATTACCCTGCTTGATTCTGCTCAAAGAAGTCTGTGCCAGGTTCAAGTTGAAAACTGGCACATGCAATCATCATTGGTAAGAAAGCTTGTATCAGAGACATCTGCATTTGATGAAGAATCACCTACTAAAAATGCTCATTAAACAAATTGACCAGTACTTCAACATTCAAAACTTCACCACCAACAGCAATTGGTCCAAAAGATTAAACCTTGTTACCAGTATGTCTGACATATGAATACAATTCTTAGTGGAGGGAATGCTGTGTTAATTACTTTCAAATCTGCATTTTGCTAATCTGAAGGAGGCACTCAGTCTTCTAGAAATTAAATTATCCACTTCTTTTACATTTTTACTGTTATACCTCTTCCAAAACCTAAATTTCCTCCTCTTTTTCTTCAAAGTTTGGTATGACCAATATACCATATTGCTTGTCTCCAAATCCATGGAAGACAAGCAAGCGGGGTAGTTCGTTTAAGATGCTTTATTATATAAGAACACATCAGGATGGAAAGCAGCATCAATAAATATAAATGAACTGATTATCAGAAAAAGCTTACACACATACATGCTTACATCTCAACAGCTTACTACAAAATGGAACTCTGTCCCCACACATGCTCAGTAATCAATACACTTAGTACATGCCCACAGGAAGTTTCTTAAAGAGATATGCACACTGATCTACATATGTTCATAGGTGTGTACTAGGCTAATGGCCCTGGGGCCTTTACAAGCCTAGCCCATAGAAGTGCCCTGGCATTGTGCCATCCATCATTAGTTCCCAGTGCTTCTATCAAGTAGAGCCACTGAAGTGATCCCTGGGGTGAACTTTCTATTTCCCATCCACTCATCAAGATTTCTCTTGATTTTTCTTGAAGAGGTCTGGTAATAAGCCTGAACTGGTAAATAAATGACCAATGTAAGTGACATCTCATCACCTGAATTTGCATTTCTGTTGATTGAGCTTAAGCTTCACTTGACTTGCCCTTGCCAGACTTTTTTGAGGTTTCTGTCATGCTCTGCTTTACCATTACTTTCTACTAGTATGTCATCTAATATAATAGCACAAGGATACCCACAAAAAATTTTCTCCATTGCACATTGAAAGAATTTATCCCAAATGGCATTCTCAGAAATCTGTACCTTCCAAACAGAGTACTGAAATTAGTGAGCAATGAAGACTACTTGTCAAGCAAAATTTGCCAAAATGAACTCTTTGCATCTAAGACAGAAAAAAACAGTAGCATTTGGCATCAGAGCTGCGACTTCTTCGACTGTGCACATTAGATGATGAGGTCTCTTTAGTGCCTTGTTCAAATCTCATGGGTCAATACATATTCTGATGTCATCTGAGCTTTTCCTATGAGCTACCACCATGGAAGATGTCCACTCTTCTGGTTCACTAACTGGACAAACCATACTTTGTTGCACAATTTTGTCTAACTCGGCTTTGGCTCTATTCTGAATGGCTACTGGAACTTTTCTGGCTGGCCTGATAACTGGACTGACATCTGGGTCTAACTTCATGGAGTACACAACTGGAAGCTTGCCTAGTTTGTCTTCGAAGAGATCAGTATAGGTAGAAAAAATAAACTGGGCAAACTTAGAGTAGTGGTATTTTAAGCTAACATGATGGACTTCCTTGTTAAATGAAGGCAGTCCCATTTTCAAAGAGTCTCTGAGGCCTAATAATGACTGGACATGCCTTTTGACCACATAAAATAATAAGTCATAGCATTACCCAGCTGAGCAACATTAAAGCATTACTGAGCCTCCAGTCTGAATTTCTTCACCACCATAAGCAACAACCTTTACACACTTTGTCAAATCAAGCCTTTCACCAGCACATACTCTAGCAAATGTTTCTGCAGACATAACACTGCACTTTGAGCCAGTATCAGTTTTGAGCTCTATGGGCTTGCCATTTATCCAAACAGTACAAAATACTTCATTCTTGGCCCATACATCAACTGCATTGACTGTTTCACTAAGAACTGACATGCCATCAAGATAAAAAAATGAGACTCTGGGTAACGGTTTTCTAATTGATCAACTCTTTCCTTAAAATGTTCCCTTTTAATGAAAGAGCGCACACATTCTTTTGATTTCCATAATATTTTGAATTATTCTATTTATTACATTTGTGGCACTGTTAACCAAAAGCAAAGCATTTCTCTCTTTTAGATTCATGATTATTACCACAATTACAACAGTTAACAATAAAATTAGATTAGGGCCCATGCTTTGAGTTTGGTGACTCACTCATGCTTCACTGAGGCTATACAGTTTGGGTTCCTATTAGAACGATGAAAACACATTTTGTCGAATGCGTTTTTGTCGACACATATAGAGCAAACAGGCAAAACAGCTAAGTGGCTGTTCAGTGAATTCTTTCCCTGGGGAAAAAAGTCACTTGACCACTTTGTTGCTTTGCCATGTTCTGCAGTGTAGTATGGTCCCTTGTCTGGTATAGTTCCCTAGCGTGAATGTGCAAAAGTTACGGACCTTAGGGTTAGGGTGTGGGTTAAGGTAAATGCATATGTATTAAAGTGTTTACTGTTTTTTATTTTGCATTAGATGTATGGTTGAGTTATGTGTGTATGTATTTTCAGCTGTTTACTTTTGTTTTGGGGTGTAGAATTAGGGTTAAGGTAAGTGTGTATGTGTTTGGAACTGTTTATGTAAATGTGCGAGAGTTACTGACATTAGGGTTAGGCTGCAGGTTAAGGTAAGTGCATATGATTTAAAATGTTTACTTTTTTTTTCCTGTTAGATGTATGGTTGGGTTACGTGCATATGTGTATTTAGTTGTTTACTGATTTTTGGGGGGGTACAATTAGGGTTAGGGTATGTCTGTATGTGTTTGGAAGTGTTTAATGTTTTTTTTGGGGGGGGGGTTGGAGCAGCGATTTCTTTCCCTAGGAAAGAAATCGCTGTTCTGTGGTTTCGACATTTTCAGCTTTCGCTGTTTTCAGCATTCGATGTTTCAGTATAGACCCATACAGTTTCTGGAACTTGCTAGAAAGCTCTGAGGCATACCTGTGAGTGTGACAGGGGCTACAGTTGCCATGTGCTTGGGCCTGTTTCTTTTAACCACATGCTGCATAATAGCAATGTGAGGCTTAGAAGGTACTGGAAATGTGCACTTCTCATTTGTAAGCATATCCGTGTGCTTTTTTGTGAGCTCATGTATTTGACAAATCTCAAAGGCCTTATTCAAAGTTAAATCACTGTCATGAAGCAAAATCTTTCTCACAGCATCATCTTTAATATCACACACAAGTCTGTCCTTTATCAACTCACCTATTAAATCACAAAATTTGCACATTTTAGCTTTATTTCTCAAGTCAATTATATATGGAACAAAGGTTTCACCTACCTTCTTAGGTAAGGTACTTCACTTGTGTAAAATAAGTGCCTCTCCATTGTAATGGTGATCTGGGGGTTACACATTTCTCCAAATTTACATTTTAAGCACTCAAGGTCCTCCCTTGACTGAGCCTGTACAACAATATAATGGTTTTCCCCCTCCCAGCAAAGATAGCAGGTGCATACACAAATGAATGTTCCCTTTCTATGGCTTCTGACCCATTTAAATTAAGTAGAATAAATCCCTTTTTACAGTCATCTTTATCAGAAAATGCAGCCTGTATAAAAATGTTGTACTCTTGCTCAAACACTCTCCAGTTCTCTGCAATTTTATTATCAATCACTAGTGGACCAAGTTTTTGAAATTCATCTGCCATGCCAACAAACTATGTGCAAATACACTGAAAATATGGTCCTTGCAATTATGTATAAAAAAATTGCCTCTCTGCAGCTTGCAGTAATACACAAATGCACAATCAACTCTTTGAAATACTGTACTTTATGAAATATGCTCTGAAATGGGTGTATTTTGCAAAATAGCTTTACTGTAACACTGCACATACATGCAGACACTTCATACACTTCTGATAACTCGGATAGCCTCAGTTAATAAGAAAAACACAAATTTGCAAAGAACGTATTGAAAAAATGCAGTCTTTTCTCTTTATGTTATTTGTTTTATTAATTTTATGCAATTCAGACTTTATTTCAAACATTTTCCATCGTAATTCAAATAATTCTAACAATATCAGACATTTTGACTTATTTTAATATCGTTTAGAGCATTCTGTATACTTTGTTTCATATTTTGTGACGAAGAAATAGTTTGAGCAAGTTTAAACATTAGAAATTAGTTTCTGACCTGTTTTGCGAATTATACTCACAGCAAAATTGGTCCACTCCTGTATATACCGCCAACTGTAGCTCTCAAAGTCAAAGTAGAGAAACTAGAGCTCTTTCGGGCAATTAGATATGCTGCTTCTGGCACCATGTCCTTTAGACATGCCACTTCTACAATATGTTGCTCATCCCCTAATCCATGGAAGACAAACAGGCGGGGTAGTTCATTTAAGATGCTTTATTATATAGGAACACATCAGTATGGAAAGCAGCATCACTAAATATAAACAAACTGATTATCAGACAGAGCTTACACACTTATATGCTTACATCTCAAAAGCTTACTACAAAATGTCACTCTGTCCCTGCACGTGCTCAGTAATGAATACACTTAGTACATGCCCACAGGAGGTTTCTTAAAGAGATATGCACACTGATCTATGTACCAGAATTCAATTTCATATAATTTATTTGATTAATAATATTCACATCAAACAATTTGAATTTATCAAAGATATTCTTTTTCTGATTCTCACAGAAAGTATTGGTTATTATTTTAAAGTCTGATAGCTATGTGATCTGGGTTACCTAATGAAGAAAATGTTTTATCTCAGAGATCCTTTCTGGAATATTAGTAAGTAAAAGATCTAAGATGCTTTTCGATCTTGTAAAAAACTCTTGTAGGAAAATCAATCAATGGGTAAATTTATTAAGCATACATAAGTCATACAATTCATCCATCAATATATTCACTGTTGAGCCATCAGACCAACTGATCTTAGGAAAGTTAAAGTCAGCTAATATTATCAGGTTATCATAAATCATAAACTTAGCCAAACCTTCAATATACTGATATTGATCAAGACCACAGAAGGCAGGACTTTTATAACAAGCCAACAGATGAAAAGAAGAAAACATATTCATGAACTAATACTTCCAAAAAGATAAATTTAGTCATGAGCCACTTCCAACTCATTCACTTTTAGCCAGAAATATAACCACCCCTCCTGTTCTACTTTTCTCAGACAGATAAATAATTGGTATCCAGGTAGTAGTATTCCTTCACTATTTCATGATTCAGTAATTACAATCAAATCATAATTATTTTCTGAACAAATTACATTTAGTTCATTTAGTTAGTCAGCCTTCTTACACTGATGTAATGCACTTTTAATATCTTGGACTGTCTACGTTGTTTGTAATTAACCCTAGTTCCTGGATTAAGTCCACAAAATGTTTCTCAGTATCGTCCGGCTTCAAACTTAATGATTTTCTGTCTGAGAAATTCAAATGAAACCTGTCCAACACAAATACATTTTAATTATTCCAAAAATCATTCCAAGAATTAATAAAATAAGTATCTTTTTGAATACTTAACTTATACAACCATTTATTAAACAACAATGCTTTTGAAAATAGATAAGATGATAGAATTAGTGAAGGCAAGATTTCAGAAAAACTTAATTTTGTTTTTTGAACAAACCTCTAAGATACTCTTAACCGTATACATGTGAAAGAGAGGGCCTTTGCCAACTCATTCATGCCTGCATGTATGATTACGAAATTGTAAATAGATCTAAAAATCTTTAGATGAAAACTAAAGCTATAGTTCTTTCCTCAGAGTAGTTTTCTGTCTTAATAATAAAAATAAAGCAACCAAATGTCAGGAATCACATTTATTACATAAACTCATTGGGTGAGATGCTAGGAGTTTATGTAATAAATGTTATTCCAGACCTTTGGTCATTTTGCTGTTGTTTTGTGTTCTAGCCAATCCTTCTACTAACTTCTTTGAGCATTTGCATTTCTGGATCATCCTCACTGCATTTGTAAAATACTTTAAAAAATGATCTTCCACTATCTTGAAATGTGATCGGTCACACTGTGCCATTACTTAACTCTTGCTACCACTTACATCTTACCCATTGTCCTACATGATCAGACTACAGGCCTCACTTAGTTATAAACTTGAACAATTCTACAACAAAGTTGCTAGATTTGCTTGCAAAAAAAATTAGTAGACCCACCACTGTTTAGCACTAAAAATACTTAACTGGCTCAAACTTTCTCACCACCTATCTTATACTCAGCTCATCTTAACCCACAAAATCATCTATACCCTAATTGCCTGCCCAGCAGTTAGCCCGAGACTCCAGTACTATTTGCCAAACTGTCCCCTTCGGTCAAATGATAAACAACTGCTTACATTCTACAAACCATAAAGGGCTACCAGGGTCAGTCTCTATTCCAATAATGCAGCTAGAACTTGGAATAAAATTCCTGTATGAATCAGATCTATCTCAAACCTTTATCTTTTCAAACCATTACTAAAAGACTTCTTCCCTGCCTCCTGGCTTTGTCCCTGCTCCTCATCTGGAACATAGCTTCTCATAACATCCTTCATTCACCTTCTTATACCCCACCTTTTAAAGCACTAAATCACTTAACCTGTTTATCCCCATCTAATACTTCACTTTATTATAGTACTTAAATGGTTTACTATCATATATTCGAAAATCAAAACAATTTTGTGATTAAACACTGAACTGTAAAGCCGAAAAATCATTTTTCTGAACTTTAACATTATCAAAAAGTGACAGGAAGTGTCAAAAATATCGACTTTTGCGAATAAGGCATACTGCTAGCATTTTAAGCCTCGGATATTCAACAGGTCACAGAAGCAATAATTCTTGTAAATGTCATTCGTGTTTTTCAATTACGGGATTGTGAACGGCGATATTATAATACTAATCCTACTTAAACTACTATTCCTTCATCTAATTTAGCACAACCAAGTTTCCATTCTATCTCTACTTCTATATTAACACCTAAACTTGCTTATTCCCTTTAATGCCTTGTTCTAATGTATTTCTTAAATTACTTCTACTTATCTTATACACCACTTATATCTGTAAATTCTCAAATACAATGCTATATATTAATGTTTATGAATATCAATACATATTTTATTACATTGACTGCTATACTATTTATACATTGTAACTGCAATATATATTGTTATTGTAAATATTGATTGCATTAAATTTGTTACTTTGGAGCATTTGTCCCTGGGCTTCCACTGAAAAAGGACTCCTGTACACAGTCAGTCTTTCACAATAAACGAATGTTAATAAATAAATAAATACTTCTGCATAAAGACCAATAAAAAAATAACCAGCAACACAGATTCATTACAAATCGAATGCATGCTGCAGAAAAACATCTTACCAGTTCCATCACTACTTAGTAGACTACCAGACCAAACACCCCTAGTTTGCTATTTTTTAAAATAGCTGCCAAATGCAGTGGTTTGAAAGCTACATCACTACACATTAAGTACATGTCAAATGCCACGTCCTGGTAGTGCTTTTTATAGCTTTAAACAGAGCTGTCAAACTGCAGTAGTTGAAACTTAAAAGATTAGCTGACAATTTTATCAAAGCAGAGCAATACATAAATCACTCAATTTTTTTCTCTTTTGTGTACCTTTCACTCTTATAAAAACTGGTGCAAAATGTGACAATTTCACTAAGTTCTCCTCATGCCACAGCTCCAAGGATGCACAGTCGGTATAATGCTTATTACCACAGCACTAAAGTGTCATCATGTGCTCCTTCCACAAATCAGCTTGAGAAAAAGTATCCAGGGTAGTGGGGGTGGACATTCTGGTGAAAACCACCAGCAACCTATCCATTGTTTCAGGTACAAAATGACCTACACTATAAAGTGGCAGAAGAACTGGGAGACATTATACAATAGTTGCTAGCATACAAAGCCTTTCAAACAACAGTAATGAAGATGGCCTATGGTCATTTGGGCATGGACAAAATGAAAACAATGGACTTGGGCCCAGTTATATTAGCATAACATAATGAAAGAAATTGAAAATCATTTTGCAAGCTGTCCTGAATGTCAGGAAGTCAAGGGATATACACAGCAATTAAAATATTCTTCAAAGAGATAGCTGATGAAGAGCAAGTAAACAGGCTCATTTAAGTGTAAACATGATGTTCTACTTCTAAATGACAAAAACATGTAGAAACCAGATGGCTGAGCAGGAGAACAACTGCGTTGAAAAGAATCAAGAATTTGAGAAGAAAAGTCAGAACTACTCTGAAGCCTGTGACTTGTGAGTTCTCTGCAGTTTTATCTGTCCCTGATATGTTCTGGAAATTCAGCTACTATGGTCAGTGTAGTAATTCTTTCAGTAGGAGGTAGAAGGAAAATTAAAGATACATTTTCTTTACTGCACTCTGCTTGTTTAAATGTTCTATTTTCTGTGTATTGTGCAATTCAGTATCTCTCTGCATGTCAGCTGCATTACCCATGCTTTACTTAACTCACACTTTTCTAAGTAAATATTTTTATTTATTCGGTTTTAGAAATTTTGTCACTAGTTATTTATTTATGTTTTTATTATTTGATAAGAGGGCATCTATGGCTAACTGGTGACAAAACTGCTGTCATTTACCTCTGTTAGCCAGACAGCTTTGCTACACACTAACATTTGCATTTAAAATTGTCTAATTAACAACGATACAGTAATTGGAAGGTCTAGTTTTGGAGAATATTGCCTGCTTTTCCTAACAATGTATAGTGTGTGTGTGTGTGTGTGTGTGTGTGTGTGTGTGTGTGTGTGTGTGTGTGTGTGTGTGTGCACGCACGCATGTGTATGTGTGTATGTCTGTAAATACAAGAATTTAAAGTACAGTTACTAAGGGCAAGTAAGCACTGGAAGGCACTCAAGCACAGGGAATAATGAGGAAGGGGTTTGAGGAATTAGGTCAAATTGCACAGTGTGAAGCCTATATGTGCATGTTGATGATGTAGACCCATATTCAGGGTAGTAGTGCATATTTCCTGTAGGCTCTTATGCTAGTCTACTCTTAGGAAATTGCTTAGTAACCATATTTTGTGCATTACTTACACCTTCACCTGCTTGGCAGCAGTGATGTAACTTAAGAGACCATACCCCTGATGGCTATAAGATTTAAGATCTTTAAATGTAAAATATTTTAATGTAGTGGTGGGTGGTAGAGTACGTCGCAGCATCATAGCCCATGAACGCCATGTTTCACCCTTTACATTAGGAGGTGGTGGGGGGATTTAAACTCCCTCTTTCTACACTGTCACCGTTTAACCTTCATATTAGTGGCAGTGATGGGTTTCCAACTCCTTTTAACTGTAGCTCTCCATTTTATATTTGATGAGTAGTAATTTGGATATGGAGATGAACTTAGCCTACAAAGCAGCTTTCTCACTGAAGGTATGTAATACCCCTGTAGCCACAAAGAAAGTATATGGACTACAGACTTCACAACAGTTTTTATTTTTTATTTAAAATTACTTTTAAAAGCAGGCAAAAATGATCTCCGAAGAACCAGGCAAGGTGCAAATGTAATGCCTGAATAATGAGAGTAAATCTAAGGGAATTCTGCATGACAGTATGTCCAAGGAAAAGGATATGATAGCAGCCTTGTGAGCAGCTGGAGTGCAAGTCGCTAAATTGGGAGATAGCTTGACAGAAGTTGGGACTGTACAGTATGCAAAAAAGGGCAGATCAACCTATTGCCAAATAACCTGGAAACCTAGTTGTTTTCATTAAGGAGAGATGAACTTGAGGTGAAACATCTAGAGTTTGAGACATTTGTGAGACTGAAGCAAAATAAGTGCAAAGACAGCAATAACAAGCTAAGAAAGAGAACAGTACCAGCAAGAAAATAAACTGCTTTTCCTTTGTCAGAGACACGTGAGTACTGGGGTGGGGGAAGATAAACCCTAGATGCCAAGGTATTACCAAATTTCCACAGTATAATGAAGGGATAAGTGTTGATAGTTTCATTCAGACATTTCAAAGAGTGTATAATGGACACACATCAGCAAAGAGCCATGGGTGAAGTTTTTCCCCCCTCTGTTCATTAAGAAATGCCTGTGCCAAAATAATTAATGTTGACTGAGGTATGGTAAAGTTCATAGGTAGGTACTAGGCTATTGGTGCTAGGGCCTATACAAGCCTAGCCAAAAAATGTACCCTGGCTTTCTCCACCCAAGAAAATTATTTTCCTGTGCCCCTGTCGAGCAGAGCCACAGAAGTGATCCCTGGGGTGAATTTCCCATTTCCCATCCAATCATCGAGATTTTTCTTGAAGAGTGCTTCCATTCTAGTTAGGCAATGTTTATCTGAATGTTTTAAACTGCTTTCTGAAGTGTATACAAACAGCAGAGAAGAAAGGCAGATGACAGTGTGAGTGACTGTATTGCCAAAATAAGCATTTTTTTCATGGGTGGGTGAGTGGATGCCAAGTTACTACAGCTGAAAACCTAGCAGACCTTTTAGTGAGGAAGCAAGTAATTAGTATTCTGTCTGACACCATAATGACATGGTTGGCAGACCAGGAGTGCAACACTGCTGAAGAGATGTGAAGGATGAAAGAAGACCTCTAGCTAGTTAGCAGATTTCCATTTACTCAAGATGGGGGTACCAGGCACTACTCATGGGTTTTAGAGGACCCAAGGTGCAGCCTAAGACATCACAGCAGGTTCAACAGGCAAAGGTGAAACCACTAATTCTACTATATGCCTGTGTATTGAATGTTTTCAGTTAAATGGAAGAGGGCATGTAGGGTACCAGTATCCAAGGAGACAAGGTAGGAACAATGTCACAGGAGGCAGCAAGCAAAGGTGGCACTACAATGGTGGTGTGTTGTCTAGAGACAAGCACTGCAGCAAACTTCCACAAGGGTCTGTACCATATCCTGGTGGAGGAGAGAGAGAAACCATTCCCAAAAGTGATACAGCATTACACATAACAACTGTTAGGCCTACAGTGGTTAAAAGGGAGCAATACTTGCCTGGGCAGAACTGTACTATGAGAAACATGAGAGGGACACCTTTTGTGGGTACCATCAATCAAAGTTTATTTGGAATGAGAAGGATGTCAAGAGAAAAAGCATATGGCAGCATTTGCGCCTGCAAAAGCGCTTAACCTTTGTGACCCTAGTGTGTTTTTTTTTTTTGGATTCATATATACAACAGTGCTTGTGTGTTCGTTTGGTGAATTTGAAGTTCTTAGCATTTGACGATATGCCAGTAGATGTTATACTGCAAAACGATTTTGATAACGTAGTACTTTAATGCCCATACATCTAACCAAAGCAAGTAGTATGGCTATTTTAGGAGTGAGGCTGCTTAGCTGCAATAAGCCCGAATCTGAGCCACAGCTGTTGAAAGTACTGGGCTCCCCTTGGAAGGAGCTAATTCAAGGGGGAATTTAGGTGGCACTTGTAAACCTGAATCTGAGGCAACACTGTAGGAAGATACCAACATTTCTTTTATAGATAAAGCTGGGGGGGGGTCACAAAGAAAGAGCAGAGACAGGCTCAGCTCTTAGACCATACTTTACAGAACTCGATGTAAGGAGCCAAGGAGGCAACTGATACTCAAGGGCTAAGGGAGGCTATATAAATGGACAAGTGGTTATTGTATAGAGAATGGAGTCTTGAAGGGGAGCTAGGATTATAATGAATTTTTGCTGGCCACGTATTGCAAAGGATGTGAAGGGGTGCCAAACTACATGTGAGCAGTGCTAGAGGACTGCAAAGGCAGGGGATAAGGCTAAACCTACTTTGATAATTTCTCTGTTATAGAAAAAACAAGTCAGGGAGTAGCTATAGACAATATGGGGCCTGCTATTACCCCAAGCCACACAGGTAAGACATGTAGCCTGGACTATGCTACAAGATATCCTGAGACTGTGGTGCTGTTTTCTATCAAGGCAGTAAAGGTAGCAAATGCTTTGCTACAAATTTTCGGCAGGGTAGCTTTTCCAAGAGAAATATTAACAGATAGTGGCATTGCATTTATGTCAGACCTGCTAGCCTGTTTGTGAATGTACTATAAGATAAAGCATTTAAAGGCCACCCCCTACCCTCCATGTGGTCTGATTTGATATTTAATGCTACACCAAAGACAATGCTGACAGCATTTGCAGACAAATCCAAGTAGGAGTAGAAGAGACACCTGCCCCATCTTCTCTTTGCATACAGGGAGGTACTCCATGCTTCCACAAGATATTTACACTTTGAGTTACTGTGAAGGGATCCATAGATTTAACTCATGGTAAGTGGATGTCTGACTGTCATTCATACAAGGAATATGTTATGCAATATGTCCCTAATTTTAGAACCAGGCATGGCAAAAAGAGCATGTCACGCAAGCTCAGCAGCAGTAAAAGGTCTGGTATGACCAGACTGCCAGGGGAGGGGAGCATTCTGCTGAACAGAAAATTACATTATTTATTCCTGTTAGACCCAGTGAACTACAGGCTGCATGGGAGAATCATTTTACTGTTCTTAGAAAGGTAAGTGAAGATAACTACATGGTAGATTTGCCAGGCAGGAGACACAAACACAAACTCGACCATGATAACACAATGAAGCTCCACTTTGATAGAGAGACATTGGTCCTCACCATATAGCATCAATAGTGAGATGTGGGAAGAATTGGACAGGCATCTTAAGGTATTCCTTTTCACTGAGCCTTAGTATGGCACATCATTGGATGAGGTAGTTCTTTCTAAACAGGCTTCGGAGATCCGGACAATACTACAGGATTTCAGGAAACTTTTACTGGAAAGCTAGTATGCTCTCACTAGAGCAGCATGTGGACACAGGGCCCTAGCAGCCCATCAAACAAGACCTTTATAGGTTGCTTGAGTGGGCTATAGAAACCCTTACAAAAGAAATACAGGAAATGTTCAGTCAGGGGGTAATGCAGGAGTCCAACAATCTGTAAACCTCATCTGTGGTTTTGGAAACAAAGAAAGATGGCAGTACTACATTCTGTGAAAATTATAGGAAACTGAGTAGTCAGAAATAATCCAATTCCTACCCCATGGCAAGGGCAGATATAGTCTTAGAGTAGCTAGGTGGTGTGAAGTACCTAGCTACTACTGACCCGACCAAGACTTCCTAAGAGGTACCCTGCACCTGTCACTGTAGCAAGACAAAGGTCAGCTTTCTGACCCCTTTTGGGTTCACTGAGGAGCCTATTTGGACAATTAATGCTCTGAGAACTTTCCAGAGGTTGGCAGATTGCATCCTAGCATGAGATGGGAACTATACTCTTGCTTACCTGGATGATATTGCAATCTACAGCGTATTACAGCAAGAATATGTTCAACATGTCAGTGAGCTGTTTGGCAGAAAAGGTCAGGATTAAATCTTAAGTTCAGCAAGTGTCAGGTAGGAATGATAGACGTGTCCTGCTAAGATCATACTGACGACAGTGGTGAATTCAGCCAGAGCCTGCCTAATTGGATATTATTTAGGATGACTAACCTTGTCACCAAGGATACCAATTGACTCCTACACTCTCATCTCAGGCTTCGTTTATTGAGGGTTTTTATATAAATATGTCACTGTTTTCTGAATCAAAATGCAACAGATATGTGAGCTGCATTTAAGTCTTGCAAGACCTACAACAGATAAACTAAAACATGTAAATTAATCTGCAATATGTGTGTTTTTAAGTGGCAGAAAAACATGCATGAATTTCTGATGTATGGAGTTTATAACTGATTTTGTAAAAATGTAACTTTTCTTTACTGGGAATTACAGAAATTAGACATAGGATGTGAAAATGTAATTACAAGATCACTGACTGTTCTCTGTCTCAAGAACACAAGGGCCATAAAACAGCAATCAGATGATCTTCAGTGAAAGTAAATATACTTACTAAAATCTAAACCCAAAGCCTGCTTCTGTATGACAAAGAAAGTTGAGAAAGAGGACAACTGAGTGGAAAAGAATCAGGAAGTTGAGAATGGAAGAAAAGCTAGAATTAGTCCTGTCACTTATGAACTCTCTGAAGTTGGAAAT
Organism: Protopterus annectens; assembly: GCF_019279795.1. Lineage (NCBI taxonomy): Eukaryota > Metazoa > Chordata > Ceratodontiformes > Protopteridae > Protopterus > Protopterus annectens. Next base: position 847,399,330 of record NC_056728.1, on the reverse strand, counting down.
TCAGATACTATAATCAGGACAGTAATTATTTCAGTACAAGATAAAAAGAAAATATAATTGTAGATACACTTTCTTTATTATACTCAATTTGTTCAAGTAATTATTTTTTGTTTCTTGTATATTCAGCTTCTCTCTATACATTTAACTATTAACTGCAATGCTTTATTCATTGTTTTCTAAGTAAATTATGTTTATTTATTCACCTTTAAAACATTTGTGTCTTGTCATTAATTTATGTATTTATTATTTGATAAGATCCCTTTTATGGCTAAATGAGGAAAAAGCTGCTGGCATGCACCTCCGACTTGAGGCAGACTGCTTCGATACATGCTATCATGTGTTTAAGAGTGAAACAGGGAAGTCCCCAACCTAATCTGTGGTAGTGGCAGTTTGGGTCTATATCAGAACATTGAAATATTAAAACTTAGAATGTTCTGATACTGAACACTATTCAGCGAGCGCTAAGAATAGCGAAGCTGCAGAACAGCGAATTCTTTCCACGGGAAAGAATTTGGATGGCCGTTTCTGTGGCTTCGCTATTCTTAGCACTGTGGTGGAAAGTTACGGGTTGGGTTCAGGTAAGTGTGCGATTGCTTGTACGTTAGGGTTAGGGGCGGGTTAAGTGAGTTAGGGTAAGGGCACGGCTTAGGTGTGTGTGCGATAGTAACAGACTTTAGGGTTAGGACGCAGGTTAGGTGAGTGTGCGATAGTGATGAACCTTAGGGTTAGGGTTTGGGTTAAGGTAAGTGGGTAGATAGTAGTGTATGTTTAGTGTAGTGTAGCGTTAGATGTAGGAATTTAAGTGTATGTGTGTGGTTGCTGTTTGCTTGATGTGCTTGTGTTGTATGTGTTTCGGCGCAGCAAATTTTTTCCATGGGAAACAATTCGCTGTTCTGAATGTTCGATATTTTCATGTTTAGATGTTTTGGGGCCGATAAAATAGCGTTCGCTATTTTCATCTTTCGATAATGTGATATAAAAGCGGCGGTTTTACTATTGAGAACCAGAACAAAAGGCCATAGTGATGGAGAATATTGTCTTCCCTGAAAATTAGTGTGTGTGTGTGTGTGTGTGTGTGTGTGTGTGTGTGTGTGTGTGTGTGTGTGTGTGTGCATGTGCGCGCATGTGCTCGTGTGTGTGCATGTGTGTACATGTGTATGTGCCTGCGTGTGTGTGTGTGTGTGTGTGTGTGTGTGTGTGTGTGCTTGTGTCTGTCTGTCTGTTTGTGCATGTCGGTGAGTAAAAGCAGCACTATTTATTTAAAGAATAATATGCTAATACTTCCTGAATGTGCAATAGTCAGGAGTGAGTCGCCACTCCATACATGTGCAATATGAATATCAGACTATATCATACTGCAACTGCTGAAGTGCAATATTCTAAGCAGTCACAATGTAATGTCATAGTCTTTGCAATACCTTTTAGTATAATATTGTCTAATGTCTTCCTGTCCAATTGTGGTAATTTATTGTGTTGTTAATATTTCAATTATTACTGTATGTGCATTGCCTTACTATCATTCAAACTATGTGCTTCATTGTTACGTCTCGCAAAGGGACCAAAGCAACGTAATTTCATTCAGCTTGAGCTGCTGTGTATATCTGAATTTCAATAAAGTTAACTTTGACTTTAAAGTACAGTTAATATAAACAAGTGAGCACTGGAATGCACAGAAACAAAGAAAGATAGTGAAGACACAGGAGTCTGGGGAGCTAGGTCAGTGGGCTGTTCATCATGAAATCAACTTGTAAGTGTAGATGGAGAAGGCCCACAACCAGGGCAGTAGTGCATATTTCATGCAGACTCTACAGCCAAGATGCACTTAGGCAATTGCTTACTGATTTCTATTTTTCAGCCTTGCTTATACCATTGTCTGTTTGGCACCAGTGGTGTGACTTAAGAGACCATATCACCAGTGGCCGTAAGATTCAAAATCATTAGATTTAAAAGATTTTAGTTTAGTGGTGGGCAGCTGACAGTTCTATAGCCATTTGCCACCAAGATATTCCCTTTACATTGGTAGTAGTAATGGGATTCAACATCATATGTATATTGCTGTCATGGCCTAATTTCTACAGTTATTTAATATTGTTTCATGTTCAGATAGCCAATGGTAGAAGCCATGCACAACTCTTGTAACTCTTCTAATTAAATGTAATGTAAGTGTCTATAACTAATTCTAATAATATAGTATCATTCAGTGACATTAATAAAGGTAGTCATACAAAAGTGCATACAAATGGAAAGAATGAAGGAAACAAAAAATGCAGTTGGAAGAATGGATAAAATGAGACTATAAAGGAATGCAAGACAAGAATGAAAAAGAAGAAGAAGACAGAAAGAAATGAATTCTTTATAGCGCTTTTTGCTCGATGCCTGCCAATCATCAAGCCATTTCCTGATCAGGGTCAGCCTAGTTATTCCTCCATATGAAGGACATTACCCAGTACTATAAGGAAGTGAGAGACACCTGGACAAAGCTATTACACAGACAGCCATTTCAACTGCTTGTGCCATTGCCATCATCCAGGCAACTGAGGGCAATGCTACAGCCTAAATGCCACATTTGATGGTAACAAGCACCTATATCACTGTGGAGACAATTTATACCCCTAAGCCCATGCATGTGTGCTCCTTTGCATGGAGCAGTAAGGACTGCTGTCACTGGATTTGACAGTCTATGTTCTCCTACCACTGACTCAGTGCTACAGACAAAGCCTCCATTTTGACCTGGAGTATCAGCAAGCAAGTCAGGAACCACCTCCATACCCCAAGGATAGGCATTCCCATGATCCTTTGCCAGCTCCATCAGGCACCTAAGGTTTTACTTGAACTAAGGTTACTTACCTAAATTATAGAGAGAGAAATGTATCCCTCTGCACCATGGCTCAAGGAAAGGAATTGTGGCTTATATTTGTAACCTTGAGATTAACCATTGGTATCAGCATTCTATCCCATTTGAGAATAAATAAAATAAATGTAATTTCATGATATAAATACTATTCTAAGTTATAATCCACAAAAACGTTGTTGCCCAGGGAGTAAATGCCCCATACACCACACACAATCCAATAAATAATAAAACAAAGGTAATACGGTGTCGGAGCGAACAAAGACTGTAAATATGTAGGAAGATCCAATGTAAAATCAAAACGATATCATCCACAGCAAATACATTTATTGTGATAACAGGAACAGTGGTAAGCGCTTTCACCCTGATAGGGCTTCCTCAGACCATAAACAAAACATTCACAGCTGTTCATCATTATAAAAAAAAAGGCACCAAAAAATGAATAATATGTTCTAACTATTAAAATGACAGCTGCATTTAAAAACAAAACATGAAATACAAATACATAAATAAAATATTAATACATATATGAAAACATATAAAAACATGTCACTATAATTCTTAAAGACAACTCCTATGCCTATAAAACCTGATGGCATATTGAATATATAAATAAAATCTCATGCAACTAAGTATGACCCTAACTATGATAGTTCGGGTGACTATAACAAATCTGTGAATAACATGTACTGGAAACTAATTCTAACCCCCAAAGAACAATCCATGAGACCCAGATATACCATTGAAAAGTATAAGAGTAACCCACTGGACTACTATCTTAGCCCTCTGGACTTAAGAAAGGGCTTCAGTGGTGTCTTATCATTTAAACCTGGGAGAGCATCCACCCTCAACTTATCATTTAAACCTGGGAAAGCATCCACCCTCAGCCTAATGATCCACTTCGCTTCTTGCGTCCCAGTCCGATTCTTTATATCCCCTCCTCTGGGATGGATGGATACCACTTCCATGACCCTAAAACTGAACTCATGTGTTTCATCAGTGCAATGGACATGATTGGATAAGGCATTGACAGTAGATCCAATCCTAATCTGGTAGAGATATTCCCTTATTCTATCCCCGAGCTTCCTATCCATTTTGCCAATGTAGAATGCCCTACATCCAGAACAGGATGCAAGGTAGACTACATGTTCTGACATGCAATTGGCAGAGACCTTGAATTCATTCCTAGTTCCACTAATGGGATGTACAAAGATAGAGGTTGTATCAATGTATCTACAAAAATTGCATTGATTACAGGGAAGAGTCCCTGACTGGTCATAAGCACCTTTCCTGTGCCTAGAATGACACAGTAACTATTTTAAGTCAGGTTTACTCTTATATACAAACTGCGGAGCATCCCCTATTACTTCTTTGATATGAGGATCTACTGTTAACACTTCCCAATGCATTCTGATCACACCCTTGATGTTCCCCACATCCTGGGTATAGAATAGGGGTATTCTAATCTTGCCAACTCAATCAGATTCAGCTGGAGACTCATGCTGATGGCTCTCAGCCACGGCCCCAACTGAATCTGAGAAATAAGGGGTAGCTCTACCAACTCTTACAACTGAAAGGTCAGACATGCCTTTCTTTATGTCATCATTCATATAAGCTCTTGCCCTGAATCTCTTACATAGGTCATTGAGGGCAATAACAAATCCTTTATCTGCAGGATTATACCGTGAGACCCTCATTGCTTGACCCTTCAAAATGTTCCTAAATATATACCCCGGATGCATGCTATGCCTATGTAGACGGGCATTCTGGTGACAGGATTTCCTGTTATACTTTGCAATGGTATCTTTGGGTCTCATGGATTGTTCTTTGGGGGTTAGAATTAGTTTCCAGTACATATTATTCACAGATTTGTTATAGTCACCCGAACCATCATTTATGTAGTTAGGGTCATACTTAGTTGCATGAAATTTTATTTATATATTCAATATGCCATCAGGTTTTATAGGCATAGGAGTTGTCTTTAAGAATTATAGTGACATGTTTTTATATGTTTTCATATATTTATTATATATTAATATTTTATGTATTTGTATTTCATGTTTTGTTTTTAAAGGCAGCTGTCATTTTAATAGTTAGAATATATTATTCATTTTTTGGCGCCTTTTTTTCTTTATAATGATGAACAGCTGTGAATGTTTGTTTATGGTCTGAGGAAGCCCTATCAGGGTGAAAGCGCTTACCAGTGTTCCTGTTATCCAATAAATTTATTTGGTGTGGATGACATCGTTTTGATTTTATATTGGATGTTCCTACATATTTACAGTCTTTGTTCGCTCCGACACCTTATTACCTTTGCTTTATTTTGAGTTATAGTTTTGACAGTATGCTGTACATTTTATATTTTAATGGTTATTCAGTAGAATATAAGTAAATACTTCAACATTTTCATATAGAAAGTCATTTATATTGAACTAGTTCACCTTGCACTGTTTCACATTTCAGTAACGAACTTTGAAGCACTGGCTTGCACATTGCGTTTTGATAGTTATATACAACAATTTAAATACATTAAATCAGATGTAGCAATGAATAATATTAGAAACCTTAAATTAATACTGTTTCTGAAAATTTTCAGAAACTATACTTAAATTAATAAAATACATTTCTTAATATCTTAAGATTTGAGGAACAGATGCAAGTCTTTATTTGAACAGTTAACTGAACTTATTAAATAAACTAGGATACCTCCATTTAAAACAACTATTACTGATACAGTATCTTTCTACTAAACCTTTTTGATGTCTCATTTATAACACCACTTACTTCATTTCCATAAATACCAATACATTTAATAGTGGCCAGAAAAGTGGCAGCATATTCTAATAACTTAATATAATAAATTAAGTGTCTTTCTTCAAGAAACATATTAATTGGAATAATATATTAATAAGCTATTTCTGAATCAGTGTGCTCTTTTAGAACATTCTTCAGATAAAAAATAAAATGAGAGGTGTGATCATATTATGGAGGAGTAATTCTCATATGTCAAGAACTGTGTTTCAATAAAATGACAAAGAAATGTGTGACTAACTATTTAAAGATTTTATTAGGGAACATGAAAGGATATTGTACTTTGGGAGAAGATGTCATATAGTTTCATGCCACCATATACATTAAATGACTTGTCTTTAAAGATAAAATGTTTTTGTTTCTTTGATCATCATGCATTTGTCTTTGATACACAAACAAGGACAGACAATATATATATATATATATTTATTATTTATTTTATATATATATATATATATATATATATATATATATATATATATATATATATATATATTCCCAAAAGATACTATTATGCATTTCTTGGCACTGAGTTTTAAGCCATGTCTTTGGCACTAGTAATTTTTCTGTGTTAGACCTTCCTGTAAAATGTTTGTGTCTTGGGAGGATTCAGTGACTGCTCTTAGTTAGTAATCATCTGCAAACTTGCTCATCCAGAGACCTTTAACATTGGCCTTGACACCCGGGAAGTAGAGGCCAAAGTGGAGTGGACTGATGACAGGCCTTTTATTGAAGGTGGTCTCACCATTCCTAACTTCTTGGGTGCTATCTGTGAGCCATTTCGCTATCCAGCATGCTAGACAGGGGTTTATGGCTAATTCTGTGAGTTTATTAACAATACCTGAGTAGGTTATTTTATCAAATACTTTAGCCAGGTCAAGTTAGGCAGTATGCACTGTTTAACCCTCATCCATTGCCTTGGTGACCTTCTCAAAGAAGTCCACCGGGTTTAGTAGGCATGACCTGCCCTTGATGAAACCAAACTGGACTGGGTCCAGTGTCTGAAGGTTTCCTAGGTCATTATTAATTACCTGCATGATAATTCTTTCCATGGCTTTACAGATGAGAATAGTCAGACTAATGGATCTGTAGTTCCCAGGCTCCGTTAATGGTCTGCTCTTGTGAAGATGCATAACCATTGCAGTCCTTCATTTGCATGATACACAGCCTGTTTGGAGGTTATGGTTGAAATTGACTCCAGCGGCTATGATAGATCATATTTCAGGCTGTTTAGGATGCATCCTGAGATATTATCAGGGTCCACTGACCATAGAGAGCACATTTAGGACCTGCTCCTTATTGATAGTTGGTGAGGTTATGTTTGATGGTCTCTCCAGTGGGATAGGGTCTGTATTATAACAACGATTGATCAAATGATCGAACATTGTTATATCAAACTCAAAGGTTCGAATTCAAAACACATCGAACTTTCCCAAAAAAAAAACAAAAACATTCAAACATTACATAAAGTGGGGGGCTTTGCCCCCACACCCCCCCTACTTTTAAATATACCAACTCTGAGATCGCACTACAGTGCCAAAAATGGCAAAATGACGGAAGTGGCCAAGTGACTTCTTTCCTAGGGAAAGAATTGGCTTATATGCCACTTTGTCATTTTGCTTTTTCGACATTTGAAGTTCAACCAAGACGCATTTGACAAAATGCGTCTTCGGTCTTCTGATAGGAACCCGTGGGATAGTTGGGGGTAGCGGGGGTTGAAGTTGGAACTGAATTTGTCAGCCAGTAGATTTGCTATATCTTCTGACTCTGTGAACCTGGCTCCTTTTACAACCAGTTCAGCATATTATTATGTGTTGCATTTAAGGTTTCAGACATAGCTAAAGAAGACCTTATGGTTGTTCTTGATCTGGGGGGCTATCTTAACCTCATATTTGGCTTTATTGGTCTTAATTTGCCCTTCTGGTTGTCTATTCAGCTTGATGAGAGAGATTTATCCTTTTGAGTATTGCACTTCTTAAGTTTAGCTAAGACTTTTATTATTTTACTGTAAAACCTGTTTAATGTTTGATTCTAACATGGGCCTACTTCTGCTAGGCACAGCAGCCTCTATGCAACCAATAACATGGTTGTACAGAGTTTCTGCGAACAGTTGCGCACAGACTGCTGTGTTATCTGAGTTTAGAGGGGCTGAAATTTTGACAGGTTATCACTTAAGAGATAGTTGGCCTTGGAATAGTTCTTAACTATTACAGGGTTTACTGGAGTTACAGAAATGATTATCTTAAAGGAGACAGCTTTGTGGTTTGATCTCACTAGCAAGGTGATTCAGTCATACAGTTAATAAAAAACCCTCGGTATTAATAAATCAGGTAAGAGAAAAAGCAACTTTACGTTCAACTGGAATTGTTAAAACAGGAATAATTTTAGCACAATGTAGAAAATACTATACAAATTATATGTAGTAATATTACGATTGGATTAAAATTATATTGCAGTATATAACAGAAATGATGGCATTATCACCCAGAAAAAATAAAATTAGAGAATTAAATACAATTTTTAATATTCTTATTTCAACATAACAAACCTAGAATAGCATTAAATAATCATATAATCATATAAGATCATAAAAAATAGAAGCATGGAATTTCCAGACTTCAGAACATGTTTTAGCATCAATCTGCACAGGTTGTATTTATTTTGCTTATCAGTACTGCATTTTTTTATTTATTTGTGTAACAGTTCTGCACTAGTTAACTGTACTTTCTATTTATTTATTTGTTTGACTGAATTATTTACTTTTCTGTGTCTCCATTTATATAATTGCTGATCTGTGGTCGAATTTTTGTTTTTCTCCTGCCCACCCCGCTGCAGTTGTGGTCTTATAGTTGTTGCTTTTGCTGTTGCCCACCCCTACTGTAAATTTGATAAAGGACACACCCAGTCCCATCGCATTAGCTCATTCTACCCAATATAGAGATCATTTGGGACAGTCAAACCCCTTAGCTCCTAAACCTTGAATTTTCTTCTGTTCATCCTCTATCCCCCTTTCCACTTTACTAAAAAAAAAAAAAACACTTTATTCAGCTTCTTTTTCTGTATTTGTGTTTCCTCCTCCTGCTCCATGACTTCATCTTGCTTTTTCTGCTACTTGTTGTGGCTTGTTCTCTAAAGTGTTCAGTTGCATCCTTTCTGTTGCATTTGTTACTGCTTGTTTATAGCCTGTTTAAATTGTAAGTGTTATTCTAAGCCACTTAGTTTTGGTTTAAGCACTTGGGCTTTAGGCCAACCCCTTAGCTCTCCCTGGCCTTTCCTCTCAGATTCTGAAAAACATGGATAGACAATTTCCTACAGTTTAGTCTGGTTGATATGGGCATCTTGAGACAGTGCCTTATGTACACAGATAACCACCTACTACTACCACCTTGGAACACAATTTGCGAGAGATGCAATTACATTAGGAACCTAGAGTCCAAGCTCTCTCCCTCACAAGCCAGCATATCTGGCACTGAGAAGGCTGTCAACACAATCACTACACCTCAAACACCACCCACACCTACATGACACACACCCATATATGTGGAGGTCCTCAACAAAAACATACCCAAACAAAGGAAACCTCTGAGGCAAAAACCTCTGAGGCAAATGCACATGCGATCTCCACAGCCCTCAACACCACATACCACTCATATTTCACAAACCTCTGTCTCACAGCCACTAAGGCTTAATCATAAACCCAACATATTAGTCATAGGTGACTCCATTGTGAGACACACAGATGTGCCTCTCACTAGGCTGGATAAGGAGAAAGTCACGGTTAGTTGTCTGTCAGGGGCCAGAATCCACCATATCACACACACACTCAGGTCTCTCAAAAACAAGTGCTGTTATGACTCTGTCATAGCCCATGTTGGTGTGAATGACTTGAGATTTACCTCCCTGGACTATATGAAGAGAGACATGATTGAACTCACTGAATATGTGTTCCAGGCAGGTATGTCCCTAGCCATAAGCAGCATTCTACCATCACCCAGAATGATGCCTGAATACAAACAGAAAATGATTGACTTTAACAACTGGCTTAGTTTCTGGTGTCATTCCAGGGAGATCCAGTATCTGACAGCCTGGGAAGATATGATCGACAGACCATGATGCTTTGCCAGAGATGGCCTGCATCTGTCTCACCTGGGCTTCAGGATTTTGGCAAAGGCTCTTGCCTCCCATATAGTGCCTTTTTTAGGAAAAGTGGTGAGGTTAAAACTACCAAGATAAAAATTACAACAAAACACAAATTAAAGGTCATGCTGCTAAACACTGGGAGTTTAAACATGAAACTGCATCATTGCAAGCATTCCTAACCCTGGGAAATGCTGACACCTGTGTGGTCACAGAAATCTGGTTCAAAGCTGCAGAGAGCACCCCATCCTTACCTGGTTACTCATCCTATCATACATTCAGACCCCAAACTGTGGGTAGTAAAGCCAAAGAAGGTGGAGTTTCAATATATATTAAAGTCATACACACTTCCAGGCTGGTCAAACAGTATGATGCACAGGAAACACTCCAGGTGCAGTTAACTATTGACAAGACCCCTTTGAAAATAATAGCTAGCTACCAGCCTCCAAATCTAACACAAGATGCTCAAACTGCTTATCTAGACCTCTTTGAATCTATCAAGATTCAACCCTTTACCCTGATCCTGGATGACTTTAACTACCCAAACATAAACTGGAAGAACTACTCTTGCCAGAACACAAATACCCAGAAATTCCTCGATTTTGTAAATGCAAATGCTTTGGAACAGCTAGTTGATACCCTCCACAAGAGGTGCTAATATCTTAGACTTGGTATTAACCAACATGAGTAACAACTGCAGCATTCCTGCAGTATCATCCTCCCTTGTAAGATCTGACCAGAAAGCGGTCACGTTTGAAGTCACCATCTCCCCCCACCCCCTTCTAGCTAGGGTCAATCAAAAAAACTTCTCCAAAGCTGATTACAGCCTCCTAAGGGATGGTATAAACAGCTTCACAACCCCCTCCCCCTCTCTAGGAACTGCCATCAGTATCCAAAACTATACCAAATTACTATATGAACATTTATATAGATGCATGGAATCAGGAATACCTGACAGGACTAAATCATCCTCTGCAAGGAAGAGTAAACCTGTCTGGTGGACATCTGCAATAAATAAACTCTATAACAGAAGAAAAAAATTGCTGACCAGGACCAAGAAGGAGCGGGTACCCAATTGGAAGCAATCTCTCCTTAGCCTAAACAAGCAAATAAGAGCACTAGTGAAATCTTTCCAAAGCAAACTTTGAGTCCAAATTGGCCACATCTACTAGAGACAGTCATAAAGTCTTCTTCACATATGTCGGTAATCTCAAAGGTAGCACCCAGATCTGTTCAGAACTGACAGTCAAGACAACACATATACAAATGCTGTAGATATAGCAAAGTTGCTGGCTGACAGATTCAGTGAAAATTTCACCCCTCTACCCCCTATCAGTAAATCAGGACATTCCCAGTACCTGCCCCCTTCCCCTTCCCCTTATATCTAGGGATCAGGTCATCACTGCTCTCTCAAAGGCAAAAAATACAGCCTACATAGGACCTGATAACATCCCAGGCTACTTCCTACATGAACTCAGGCAGGAACTTGCAGCACCATTAGGCAGCCTATTCAACCAAAGCCTGAGTACTAGTTTTGTCCCAGCTGAGTGGAGGACAGCCACTGTCATCCCTTTACACAAAGGTGGAGCGTCCACTGATCCAGGCAATTATAGACCCATAAGCCTAACTAGCCTGATCTGCAAAGCCATGGAATGGATTATCATGGACCTCATAAACAAAGACATTGGCAGCCTCCAAACACTCAATCCCACACAGTTTGGCTTCGTTAAGGGGAGGTCATGTCTGCTAAATTTGGTCAACTCTTTTGAGACAGTCACCAAAGCCATGGATGAAGGGAAGACAGTGCACACTGTCTACCTTGACCTGGCCAAAGCCTTCGACACTATTCCCCACTAGGGCATAATAGATAAACTCTCTCAACTAAGCATCAATCTGTATGTTACCTGACGGGTAGCCAACTGGCTCACTGATAGAACCCACTAGTCAAAATAGGGGAAGCCACCTCAAGTAGTAGACCCGTATTGAGTGGCGTACCCTAGGGTTCTGTCTTGGGGCCTCTGTTATTTGAGATATACTTTTCTCAGTTACAGGCGAAAACTAGTGGCCTATGGCTGACCAAGTTTTCAGATGAATGCAAGTTGGGAGCTGTCATCAATTCCACTAGTGACGTGGACATCCTCCAAGAGGGTCTTACCCAAACAAATGACTGGTGCCAGAAACATGGCCTCAAGCTGAATACAAAAAAATGCATCATCATCCCCTTTGGGGAGAGAGATGTCTCCATAAATGATCACATCAATAACAACATTCTAAGCACGCAGTCAGTCGTGAGAGATTTGGGCACCTAGATTGATAGCAGCCTGACTTTTGACCACTATGTTGCTTCCATTGTACAGAAAGCTTTTTACATGGCCCACCTCATAAGTAAGGGTATCTCATCCAGGGACAAGGAGGTCATAGCATCCCTGTATTCTTCCTTTATAAAGCCCATTACTGAGTACAATGCCCCATTTGGCATGTACCTCACAAACCACATGCAGCAGCTGGAGAGACCACAGAGTTTCCTCACTAGGAGAATCCAGGGCCTCAAAACTCTACCATACACAGATAGGCTAAAAGCCCTATACCTCTACTCTGTTTCATACAGACTCCTCAGAGGTGACCTCTGTCTGGCATACAAGGCAATCATGGACCCCGCCTTGATGGAACTGCTGCATATCCGCAAGTCAAGCTCCACTCGAGTAACCCACACACGCGGCCTCAACCTGGCCTGATAAAATCAACAGGACTTGCTGGTGGGACAGATTTGTGACCCAGAGACTCCCCCATCTATGGAATAAACTCCATCTCCACGTCAAGCAGAGTACCTCTTTACCCCTTTTTAAGTGCAATCTGGATAGCTGGATGGGAAATAGAAAATACATCCCTGGGATTCCACCCGTGTCCCTGCTGGACAGGGGCTTCGGGTGCTGATTTGTCTATGCATGGGCTAAACTCTTGGCTACGCTTATTAGGGCCTCAGGGTCAATAGCCTAGTAACTTCCTATGATCCTATGAATCTTTAAAGTAGTAATTCAATGGGATGGCAAAAAATTTAGAACTTTATAAAGAAAACACATTTGGAATAGTCAAACATCATGTAAGTATTAATTCAAGCACAATGTTTGTAATTTTTTCGAATTCCATTGCAGGTCCAACAAATTCAGTTGCTGCTAATAATATATTATCATTGATTAAATATTAGTTATAAACATTTAGAGCTAAATAATTGTATTTTCTCTTTATTTCACCTTAATAGTACAAATAGACATGTTATACATAAGTGAAAGAATGGTGAAATTATTTTTTTTCATTTTGTTCAGCTGTTTGGGCAGCTACACAATATGAACATTGATAATGTTTTAGTTAAACACAGTTTAGATGAAAGGAGTGGTTACTGTTTCAAAATATAAGTAGAGTTATGCTAGAAAGACTAGTCATTTTCTCTGATTCTGATCCTGAGCACAATGCAAAACTTATTATTTAGTTTCATTAAAGCTGGATAATTCTGATTCAAAACATCACACATCTAATTTGTACAAGACTTTTTTCAATATTAGTCAATGATAAATGAATTATATTGGAATTACATGAAGTAGACCTTGTTTCCTAATCTATCAAATGTAAAAGCATTATTTTTTACAGGTCTACATCATATAATCGAACACTGAGAACTTCGAATACCAATATCTCAAACTGAAAACTCCAAAGTGTAAGAAGTACGAAAACCCAAAACTTCGAATAACAGAACTCCGAACAGCAATGGTCAGCCAACTTCACACCCGTACGACAACGTAACAACACACAAATACTTCACAGTATTACTAATGTGGGGGCTTCGCCCCCCCCACACCTTCCAACGTGGGGAGCTGTACCCCCCACACCCCATTACTTAAATATACCAACTCTGAGATAGCACCACAGTGGAGACAAACATCTGAGTACAGAAGGGCCAACTATGACCATTCACAGTTCCGATCTCCCCAGTTTTGCGTTTTCGAACTTCTTACACTTCGGTGTATTCAGTTTGATATTTTGGTATTCAAAGTTCTCAGTGTTCGACTTTATGATATAAACCCATTTTTTACAATCTCCTAGAAAGATTAATGATCCTTTTTTTTCAAATATCTTCTCTTGGAAATGTATCCATTATGTATTTTAGCTACTTCTATGACTGGGAAATTTTAAATAAGGAAAACAATGGCCAGGATTTGTGAACGTCTACACTTCAGGCTAACTCTATGTGCATGACAGGTAGCGGTAAATGCGCTAATTTGTTTTCATTAAATCTCTTTGTATGGTGTGCGTGGCTGCCAAGCAGGGTTAAGCAGCAGATTATGCTAATTAAGGAAGAGCTGGGTGAATTACATGCCAATAAAGTAAATCGACACAGTGGAGTAATATAGGAACACATAAAACCTGCATGTACATGCAGCACTTGCTTTAGCCCTCATTTCAATACTCTTTTGAATACAGCCATGAAAAGACTTAGAAAAAAATGTTAGGGGTTGCTAATACTATCATTAACCTCTATGTGTGGCAGGCTTTAATACAAGGTACTGCTGCTGTCAGACCTTGTCCTAGTAGAAGAAGAACAGTGCTCAGATGATGTTTGACATATCATGGTCTTCATGGGACTGTAATATTAGAATAGAGGAAGTAGTCAACCTCTACCACCATCACGAAGGCCCTGGGAGAAATCGTGGACAACCCATCCCAGAGGAAACAAAGGTATGTGTAGCATTATATATACATATACTAGCAACAGACACTTTTCAGAAATCCACAGTAAATATATTAGGGGTGCCACAGTCCTCAGCCTCAAGAGTATTCCACCAATTTCTCAATGCAATCCTCCAATGAGTAAGGGAGCATATATAGTTTCCACTTGCCTCAGGGACAGAACTACCACCATGCAACATTTCTAAGCCATAGTGCAATTCCCTGTGGTTCTGGGGGCCATAGACGGCAAATAAATTGAAATAAAAGTCCCACCTGTTAAACAAGGAAGGAGGTTCATTATTACTCTATCAAATGTCAGGGGGGTCTGTAATGCCTAAGGGATCATCTATAATATGTGCATAGGTAACCCTGGCAGTTTTCATGAATCCAACATATGGCACACCTCTGACCTCTATATAAGCTTTTCTAAGGATGTCTTTTTGCAAGGGCATCTAGTGAGGGATGCAGGTTATTCACACTAGAACCTTGGCTTATGACATCCATGAGAAACCCACTCAACTCCAATGAGCAAGGTTACAACATCACACATGCTCAAACTAGGAATATTATAGAGCGTGTATATGGATTGCTCAAATCACAGCTCTGATGCCTATTTACATCTTTAGCTATGAGGGCAATATGACCCATCTACCTCAGCCAAACTACTGACATTCTATGTCATGTTACATGATATAATTGTTAGGAAACAGTTGCAACAGGGCCAATGACTATAGTTCCCAGCACCAGAGACAGGGCTGGCAGGGCCAGCAGACACAAATGAGGAGTCTGATGAAGAACCAGCAGCTGTGGATAATCCTGGCAGATGGAGACGTGCACAATATGCTGTGGCCCTGTCAAATAGACTCTACCTAAGAGAATACTTAAGAAGCTAAGCATTTACAAACAGTAACGGTGATGCATGAAAAACTGTCAGCCTTTATTCACCTATGTAATGGTTGTGTTCTGTGAGCATCAGAAGAGTCAACCCCAGAAGAGAAAACTTATAGCAGTAGCATTAAACAAAGTAAGTGATGAACCTATAAAGAAGAGATAAAAATGACTACCCCCATATGCAAGTACTGTACATCAGTAAGATAAAGCATGGCTGAACTGTACAAGAATGTTAGCAATAACTCATGACTGATGTATTCAACATAAATAGTAGTTTATTAAAATGTATATAAAATGTTTTTTCATAACACATTGTATACAGCCTGTACATCAAGCCAAATCAGTCCCATGTCAAAACAACACCACAATGTTAACTCAAATTTCACAATCATTCACAGAGATACATGAGCAAGCATACTTACACATCCTTAAGAAATATAAAATATAGCATTAATACACAAGACATAAATTCATGAATGCGCCATCCAACGGTGTAATTTAAGGAATATGTGCTGACCAAAGACATATGCTTGGCCTGCCAATACTGTATACTGCACATAAACATTGCCCAGCTTAGATACCCCAACAGAGACCTGGGCAATCTTAACATCTTTTGCACAAGGTGGTAGGCAAGCTGTAATTCCTAGCTATTAGAACTGCATTACTAGCAAGACTACTACAAGTAAAATGAGGATCACAACCTGCATAACAGCCATTTGAACCTGAACAGAATGAAAAAATTGCAAACCAGTACAATATTTTTGATTAAAGGAAGCATCATACTAAGCAAGCATTAGTTATCCACGCTATGAATCAGACATTGGCAACACTAAGTCATAATGAAGTAGTCATCATCACTTATTATTTTATTTATTTATTTATTTTACATTTGTTAACCGGGCTAGTCCAACTGGAACTATTTCCATTTTCAGCAGAGGCCCGGGAGAAAGTAACTATTACATAAGATGCAAAAACATAAAAACAAAAATATATTATATCAAACTTATTGTATTCAGAATTAACATTTGTACAATAATGTACTCATTGTTCTTGTAGGCAAAACACAAGCATAGCTTATTTAACATCATAAGAAAGAGAAGGACATGAAAAGACAGTATGGAAGTAGAATAGATATTTATCTGAAACCTCAGTAAACTGAGTAATATAAACAGGAAGAAGAAGGTATAAAGGAGGGTAAAAGATAGAGGTAAAATAGAGGGTAGCAGAAGTTACAGAGATAAAGGGGAACTAGGAATAATCGAATATCAGGTTTCAGTCTGGGTTAAGGCAGGGACATAGCCAGTGTTTTGTAAGGTGAAATCTAAGTTTTGTTTAAAAAGGACTGAGATAAAACAGAAGTCAGTTCAGTGGGCAGTAAGTTCCAGTGTTTACCAATGGAGTTAGAGAAGAGGAGTCTCCTGCAAGGTTATTGGATTTGGTAGCAGTAACTAGGAGTTTGCTGGAGGTGAGTTCAGGTTAGAATAAGGTGAAGAGATTAGAAAATTAAGGAGTGTTGTTTGGCTGATAAAAGTTCTTTGGATGATGGGAAGTTGGGAGAGAAGCAACATGTTTTGTAATTCAAGCCAGTGAAGTTGTTGTAGGTTCAGACAGTGGTGAGTTCTAAATTGATTACCAGTAACAAATCTCGCTATACTATTGTATGTGGTGGTCAATTTAGAAAGATTAGATTTCTTCAGGTTAGTATAGATTGGTGAGGCATAGAGAAGAGTGGAAATGAGATGAGAGTGTGCCAAGGTAGCTTTGGCTGTAGGGATAAGAAAGTTTTAATTTTAATAGTGTTGTTTATGTGATAGTCAAAGGTAAGATTGTTGTCAATAGTCACACCTAGCAGTTTGGTAGTAGAGTCAGGTGATATGAGAGTGTTGTTAATAGAAGAGATAGAGAAGTCAAAGGGGGGGATCTGTAGTGGGTTTGAAAAGGGGCATTAAGGAACCATGTTTCAACAGTATGGAATACCTTTTGAGTAATAGTTTGAAGCTCTGGGATAGTTTTAGCAGAGCAAATGAGTGTGGAGTCATCTGCATATTGTATGCACGTAGCTTGTGGAATAGCTACTTGTAAGTCATTTATGAATAGGAAAAGAAGGGGTCCAAGAATTGAGCCTTGTGAGATTGGGAGAAGAGAGGAGAGTTTACTTTCCCAGAGGACAGCTTGTTTCTGTTAGAAAGATAGGAGGTGAACCATTGGATAGTATTTGGTCCAATAGCAAGTGATTCCAGGATTTTAGGAGGAGAGGGTGATTGACCATGTCAAAAGCTTTTGATAGGTCGATGATGTTGGCAATGAGATAATACATTTCTCCATGATTTTTGCTAGTGGAGACAGGAGGGCAATGGGTCTATAATTAGAATATTCTGTAGAGTTGCATATTGCATATTGTGGGGTGGGTGGGTTACAAGATGGCAAGCTTGACACCAAAGAAGGGTGTGTGTGTGTGTGTGTGTGTGTGTGTGTGTGTGTGTGTGTGTGTGTGTGTGTGTGTGTGTGTGTGTGTGTGTGTGTGTGTGTGTGTGTGTGTGTGTGTGTGTGTGTGTGTGTGTGTGTGTGTGTGTGTGGTAGTATGCCTAAAATTAGTTGTATTGTGGCGTGGCTCTGCAGGAAAACAATCAAAGCGCTTGTGCTATCACTATGCCCTGGAATCCTGAACAGGTGTGAGCCACAGTCACCACCCCTGACCACATGAACTACCTCTGACAGGAGTTGCAGTGCTAGTTTCATGACACTGGCAAGAAGTCGGGGTGCTGCCTGCATAGATCTCAACTGTACAGATTTTCATAGAATATCCAGATTTTTTTGCCTCATAAAAATTGAACTAAAGTCACTAAATAAAGGCAGACATTCGAGTTACATACTTCATATCCATTAGAAAATGCATGCTAACACAACACCTTTCATTCTGTTGACTTTCTAGGTTTATAATAGCAATATTTAAAATTTGTCCCTATTTTTGGGCATCTGTACCCTCATAATTTTTGGCTTTGTCCAGATTTCTTGTGTAAGAGCTTGAGAGGTATGGCTGCTTGAACATGAAAAATGGCTGCTGGATCAGCTGCCATCATGACTATGTTGATGCTCACTTGGTCTGTCACATCTGGGTGTGGATACCTCAGTCACGGATGGAGAAGAGGAAGGAGTGCCTCAACAGGAACAGGATATGGAACAGACACATCGGCTAACACCTGATAATGTAAGCAGCTCTTTGACTGAGTGGATGCTTACCCTGCCCCAGCAGATGTTCCGTTAGAGACATTGTATTATCCAGTCCAAGGACTCACCCACATGGTTTACAGTCTCACACATCAGAATGTATGGCATGCTATCATACTCTCTTCTGAGGCTTAGTGAAACTTGCCTCCAAGCTGGGCCTATACATATGTTGTGTGGCACCTACTGACACACCAGCCTCAGACAGAGGGTAGAAAGCATGCCGCCGCTGAGCACCTCTACCAACACCCTTATATGGTACTTCACCTTCATGATCAACCATTTCACCTCAACCTGTCCTATCTCAGATATCTCCATTTTATGAGTATGCTTAGGCATACTGACTGTGTTCATACTCTGCAGTGATGGTTTGAAGGCACAACATCATTGCCAGACTGACCCTCTGTAACCCCTGACTGTGCCTCTTCATCACAATTGTCATCATCAGAGACTACCGATACTCTGTCTTCAGGCAGCAGAGCTCCACACTGCCGGGTGCAACGACAGCAATAAAACACAATAAAAAGAGGTTATAAAAACTGATGACACTTATTCTTCATAATGAATTAAGCAATACTACATGCAAGTGCAATTAAAAATGTAATTAAGGTAGACTTCAAGATAAATTATATAAATGAATACAAATAAAAAATGTATGCCTATTTGCAGGTGGTCATGGAACCTGTGATTATAGTAATAAATCACAACAAAAAGAGAAACTAAAAAAAACTAATCAGACTTATTCTTTGCAATCGTGAGTTAAGCAATACTAGATGCAAGTGCAATTAAAATGTAAATAATGTAGACTTAAAGATAAATTATATAAATCAATACAAATAAAAAGGTATGCCCATACCATGTACAGGTAGTCATGGAACCTCAGTACCAGATGTACCTATGCAAACTAAATGGCAATGGATAGAGAGATGATGAGTATTAAACAGAAGGTGACACATGAAAGGCAACCCTAGTTACAATGCTAAGAAACATTTTATAAAATGTATCCCCTAGATTTAATAAAATCCATGTAAGCATAGTGTACAGCCTACACAGAAGGTACTGTGGCCATGTACCCAGTTCCTCCTCAGTAGTACACCATGCATATTATTGAAGGTGTGTTACTGAGGAAGAGCTGTGTAACACTGTTACTGAATCAGTGTAGGGAGTGTGTTACTATGTCCTGAGATGAGTAATACACCCCCTGCACTTTCAAAGTGCAGTAAATAAATGTATGGATATGTATTACATTTTTTTAATGTTTCTGCGGTGCGCCACACCACGCAGCAATGGACACATGCCAGATATCTAAAATAGAAACTGGATACATTTAATTATGAATCCAAAGGTCAAATTTAAGCATAGCTGAACAGGTTTGCATGGTGTGGTACTCAGCAATGCTTAAATGTAGGTGAGATATACATGTAAAAGTATAGCAGCATTCTATGCATCCATGTAGCCAAATGGTTAGAGTGACAGCCTTATGTGCAGTAGGTGCAGGGTTTGAGTTCACAGAAGGTTAAGCATTTATTTTCCAATTACAAATTATGCCAACTATTTTTAAATCCTGATGTGCTGTGCTCAGTTAAGCTCCGCTAAGCTCTGCTAAGCCATTACAAGCACTGCTTAAACAAGATCCGTTTTAGCACCACTTGGCACTGCGTAGTTCCACTAAGCTTGTTTTCCCACTGCTTAGCATTGGCAGTTTAAGCACTGCTGAGCTCAGCTGGTTTGCATGGTGCTAAGCATTGCTAAGCATTGGCAGTTTAAGCAGTGCTCAGCTCAGCTAAGTAGGTTTGTGTGGTGCCAAGTTCTGCAATGCATTTTCAAAAACGGCTCAGTGGTGTGCAAGGGTGGGAAAACAGGTTATATTAAGTGAAACAGGTGGGAATACAGCATAACCAGTTGGAGTTTGAACTGTGCAGAAACTATGGCAGGTGTATGAGAGGGTGCACAGTTCCAGGAGCAGAGGTGGGGCATTCTGGAGTCCAGGGTCATGGTTGGACTTCTAGTGAAAGACCATGAACACTGGCTGCTGCAGGGCCAGCTCCAGGGATCAAAGTACAAGGCAGAGGCCTGGGACCAGCAGGCACACAATGTCACCAGTCTTACAGGCATCTCCCACACTGGTGAGCAGGTCCATCATCATTATGATGATCTGAAGTGTTGGAAGGGGGACTTCTGGACACCTGGGTCCAGGATGATCAATGATGGAAATGCCTCATATGTTTTTAAGTACTGTTAGCATTGTTTTACCAATACCTACTCTGAATGTGTGCTAGATGGGTATGCAAAATGGTGTGCTTGTCTCCCTACAGCTGCAGACGAGAGAGCTCACAACCTATAGGCCCATGCAGGGCACCTGCCCAGGTTACGCTGTGAGTGTGGTGAGTACAGAGTAATTTACAATCTAAAGTCAAATACACAAGATAGAGTAATTCATTCACTGCCAGTATGTACATACAGTACAGATGTGGGTATTGCAATGAATGTGGATGTAGGCATGTACTGCAATAACTGACTACTGCCAATTATAGTGCAATAAAGTTTATCATAGGTTCATAGGTTGGTACTAGGCTATCAGCCCTAGGGCCTATACAAGCCTAGCCATAACAATTCCCTGGCTATTTCTTCCCACACTATTTACTTCCCTGGACCCCTGTCTAGCAGGGCAACTGAGGTGATCCCCAGGGTGAATTTCCTTTCTCCCATCCAATCGTCAAGGTTCCTTTTGAAGAGGACCAAAGAGGCACTCTGCTTGACATGTATGGGCAATCTATTCCAGAGTCTGGGGAGTCTGTGGGTCAGGAACCTATCCCTCCAGCATGTTTTGTTTATTGTGATGACAAGGTTTAGATCCTTGGAGCGTGTGGCTCTGAGGGATTGGGATTTCTTTAAGTGTAGCATGTCCAAAAGCTCTGGGTTTGACATGGCCTTGTATGTTAAGCAAAGATCACCTCTGAGTAGACGATATGCGACAGAGTATAGCTGGAGTTTTTTAAGGCAGTCAGCGTAGGGCATCTGCTTTAGGCATGTGATTCTTTTAGTGAGGTATTTCTGTGGCCTTTCCAGTTTTTGCAGATGACTTGAGAGGTACATACCAAACGGGGCATTGTATTCTATAATGGGTCTAATGAGGGATGAGTACAGTGGGACAATGACCTCCTTTTTTCTGGATAAAAAGCCCTTAGTGATGAGGTGTGCCACATAGAAGGATTTCCTGACTGTTGTGGCAATGTGGTTATCGAAGGTGAGACCACTGTCCACCTGTGTCCCTAAGTCTCTTATCAAACTTTCAGTGTTTAGTGTACTGCCACCTATATGGTAATTCACGGATACATGTTTTTTCCCAAAGGGGATAACTATACATTTCTTGGCATTGAGCTTGAGCCCATGGCTCTGGCACCAAGCATCTGTTTCTGTAAGGCCCTTTTGTAGAATATCCACATCATTTGGGGATTCAATAATGGCACCCAGTTTGCAGTCATCTGCAAACTTTGTTATCCAGAGTCCCTTAGTGTTGGCCTGTACTTCAGAGAAGTAGATGCCAAACAAGAGCGGTCCCAGGACTGAACCCTGAGGTACTCCACTTGTCACTTGTCTAGAGCTGGATTTGGAGCCGGCTACTTTTACAGTGTGGGCTCTATCAGTAAGCCAGTTAGCAACCCATTGGGTGACATAGGGATTAATGCCCAGCTTAGTAAGTTTATCTATGATTCCAGAGTGGGGGATGGTGTCAAAGGCCTTGGCAAGGTCTAGATAGGCTGTGTGGACCACCTTACCCTTGTCCATGGCTCTGGGGACTGATTCGAAGAAGTAAATCAAGTTCAGGAGACAAGATCGGCCTTTCACAAACCCAAACTGGGTGGTGTCCAGTGTTTGAAGGTTGCCAATGTCTTTGTTTATAAGTTCCATGATAATACGCTCCATGGCCTTGCAGATAAGGCTTGTCAGACTGATGGGACGGTAGTTTCCTGGATCCAAGGTGGATCCCCACTTGTGGAGTGGGATAACTATAGCTGTGAGCCACTCAATGGGCATGAAACCTGAGGTGAGGCTATGATTAAACATGACACTTAGGTGAGGTGCCAGTTCATATTGTAGTTCATGTAGTACACAGCCCGGGATGTCATCTGGTCCCATGGATGCTGTATTCTTAGCTTTGGAGAGTGCATTTTTTACCTGTGTGGCCATTGTGGCTGAGTTTAAAGCATTAAACTTGATAATGTTAATGAAGTAAAGTTTCTACTGCAATAATTGTGGAATTACAGCTGTATTGCAGCACCTGCAGTGCAATAAAGACTCAAAAATATACCAATAACTGCATTTAGGTACCCCTAAGAAAGTTGTCTTGTGCAATATGTGTGTACGTAGGGCTGTTGTTCATGAAATCAAGTATGACATTTGCTGTGAAATAAAAACACAAAGAATACCACTAACTGACTCATGGTTTACCTAAGAAAGAGTGTTATGCTAAACTGTAGACTTACAATAGTACATCATGTCATTTGTTCTGCACTAACATCTGAAGCAATACCAGGAACACCCAAGTTATAGTGTGTATATTAGGATTGTCTTGAGTTAACCATTGTATTTCAGCTATTTGCATTCCAGCTCCAAGGTACAGTGCTACAGGCAAGTATGAAACTGTAATGGCTGCAGACTGCAAATATACTATCTGCAACTATATATGGGTCATGTAGCCAATCCAATACTCTGACATGGTTTGTACACATCACAGATATTTCCACCCACTAAGAGTTTATGGTGTACACCTGCATTCTATGCATTAATGTACAGTTTGATAGTATCTCTGTCATGCATGAATCTCATTCATGTGTGTTCAACTGTCACTGTAGTCTTGTATACAACTATACTACTATTACCAGGTCATATTGTGCTTCCAGGTAAGCGCTATGAAAATATCATTCAGTCAATAGTCAACAGTAGCTCAGTAGCTCAGTTTGTTAAATGCTGTTTCTGACATACATTTTGTCACACACAGACCGGGGTTCTAATCCAGTGACAAGTACTAATAAATATTACTGAATCAGTTATGTATTGTTAACAGATGTTCTCCCCACAGGAATTACAGGTAAATGGGTGTAGTAGCCCTTATTATGGGTTAATAATTTGTGTGTTCAGATGTAACAGAGTGTTAACAGCATTGATCAGGAATGTGATAACATGTCATAAAATAAAGGCAACAAGTACAATAGTAATAAAAGATAATACATTAAATATAATGTGTAACTTTGGTTTGGTTGTATGCCTGGTGTGTCTCTGAACATTTGCTGATGGTCTAACCCCAAGCCTGCCAAAGACAGCATGATAGTTGTTTACTCTCTGTACTGTACACAATACATGTCTCTCAAGTGTCATGCTGTCACAGACTGTAATCACTGTTGCCTAATCCCTCTGTCACAGAGCTATCATTGACATGATTATGTCACTGGCACAGTCACACTACCTCAGTCCACAGGGATACCTTGGTAGTTATATAGGTCCACCTGACATGTAATAGCCCTCTGTAGTTGTATACCTGTAGGTGTTACTGCATGGCCCACACTGTCCCATGTGGATAGCTTCACAGGTATGTATGTGCTACAGCAGCTATAGGCACTGTTATACATAAAGAAAGGACAGACCTGTAGAGTACATTACAGTACTGTTGCAAACTATATATCCTATACCGGTATTAATTGACTGTATTTCTCTCACACACCCCCACCCCTCATCTTCATCATAATTTATTATTGTTATACATTGGCTATGGTTTACTATTAACATATTTTGTTCTCTAAACATTATGTTGGGCCTTGTGTTTTATTATTGTTATGTATTACAATGGGTGCATACTAACATATCTTGTTGAATTACCTATGTTGTTGGCCTTATGCTGTAACTATTACTAGCATGCTGTTACTATACTGACTGTTATCTTACTTATTGTTGTGTTCCATGTACTATGCAATGTTATGTTACTGGGTTATTTGCAATGTTCTAGCATTTAACCTATACACATTGAAATACCTCAGCACCACAGCTCAACTGGGTTGGCCGGTTACTGGCGATCCGCCTACCCTACCTCAGCCAGCAATGGCACCGGGTCGCAGCACATCTGGGACCCAAGCCAGTGGTACCCCCTGTGCTGGCTCTGCATCACCTACAGGTGGAACCACCTCAGGAAAGGAGGCTCATCCCCCCTGGGAGCGGGGGTGGCGAGGGGGTTGTCACCCAGGATCAGCTACGGGTGATGGTGTGCAGCATAGTTCATCTTGGGTATGAGCAATGCTTGCTCTGGATTGAGGGCAGACTCACCAACCTGGATGGGCCTGGAGGTTCCAGCACCCAGCCTCCAGCACAGCCACCTTCGGGGCAGTGAAGGAGCAGTATTGACTTCCCATGAGTGGGGATTTCAGTCACACTGCTGCTCTCTGGGGAACATGGACCTCTGATTTCACAACACCCTCCCCGTCCAAAGTGTTTACACACTCATGTGTCACACACCTTCCCCTGTATGCTGTCTTGTTTGTCTTGTCTGTCCACAAATACAACCTCTCCTACAGCACTCTGTACAAACCCAGGCAAACCCACTTAACACTGCTTAAATGTGCCTTAATCATCTTATGTGTTTCTCACAGTGTTAGGCACATCGCAAAATAATCTCCCCTGCCACCTCTTGAATCCATGCCCCTGTCTACTACAGCACAGTGCATAAGCCCACTAGGCTACTCAGTTCTGAATTAAAACATTCCACCAACATATACTGATTGCCACTGACACACTGCAAGTACATATAGTGGGAACAATGGGAGTGTACTTGTGACTGTGATGCAGACACTACACCAGTACACAGCCATATAAATAAAAATAGATGTACGTGAGGCCTGGGATAGCAGGTATATCTGTCAACTGTACACATTGTTGCAGAATGTCCACAGTTTTGCCCCCTACATTTCGCACAGTTTCACAAAAACATATCTGGTTGGTAAAATACTGTCAAGTCATTAAAGATTGAGTTTAGAAAATCATGACAGACATTTGAGTGTCACACCTCATACCCTTCACAAAACACATGCTAATGCAAATCCTGTGCCACAGACGCTATGCATGCACATATATTTTGCAAATACACCTATGGCAGCACTGACTCAGTAGCTCAGTCTGTTAAATGCCTTGCATGCAGTACATTTTGCCACCCACAGTCCTGGGTTCAAATCCAGTGTGTTGCACTTCAATTACATTCTTGGTGATAACAGCAAATAATGACTGAGTCATAAATTTTTAACCAAAACAGGTTGCTGCTTCTGAATTAACTGCTACCCATGTTTGCAAGGCAAAGGCCTGTAGGTAGGGGCACACTGCACATATTGGTATAGCCTACTTATATGTCACCTAGTACTCTCTGATTGGCACTGTTACATAACATATGTACCATAAGCACATGCCTCGAATGGACGGTTATGGGTACCCTCACACTGGCTCTGCTGTAATGACAGAGCTGACACTGCTCCCTCAGTGACACATAAAGTTTGCTGTCCTCTAAAGTGTTCACACTCCCTCCTAGGTGTCCTAGGCTGCATCAGCAGCTGCAGCCTGCAACATATGCAGCTGTATGTTAAGCTACCTGCTACGGACCTACCATACCTCACAACTCCCTACATCAAGGGATCCAGACAACACCCATGCATAAACAGGTGGGGGGCAAAGGTCGAGCAACAGGGATATGTTTCACAGTTCACCCCTACAGACATAGTCAGCTGATATGCCAGCAACTACTGCAGCAGCATGCATATTCTGACAGGTATGATGTCTGACACTGACATGTCTCTTCCCCTAACTGACCACAACCCACAATGTTTAACACTGAACTGCCAGATGATTACAATGTCATTTGACAATGGCCAAACATATCATGCAAAACTGTGGACAGGCCTCATAAATCTCAACAGTGACAGTATTTGTACCTACCCTCTGAGATGCTGTAGTCTCCATACCTCAGTAATGTCTATCTCAAAGCCTAATAAAGGGTCCAAGACCTACATATATTGCACTGTGGTGTTATGTCATTGGCTAATGAAAGTGCAACCCAGCTGTTCTGGATGCAATTAGCAAGTCTGAGCCATAGATTGGTGCACAGGCAATTACCGGTTAATGAGCATTACCTACAAAAGGCGAGCAATTGCCTATGGGAAACAGGTTTGTAACTTCCTTTACCAAGGCAGACTGCAATTTACCAAGCAATGTTCATGAGGATTTCTTCACAAAAGGATTACGTCACTCTACCAGGTATGTAATACAAGTCCCCATATAATGGGATGCAGATGGGAGGATGCAGTTATGGTGAATAGGGATTACAACAGTAGGCCTGTGTTACATCTCTGAGAATGACTTGTTGTTGATGGTCTGCTGTCCAACAGCTACAAGCACGTCACTCAACTGTGCCTGCTGTGAATTACATCATAGCTGTGGCCCTCTCGCTCCCTCCTACAATGGTCGGCTCCTATACGAATTCTACTGGATTATGTGTTAAGACATATTGACAGTAAGTAAGGCTAAACACAGCTGTCCTATCACATGATATGCTGTCATTCAGCTGCTCTCAGTCTGTGAATGTCACACAGGAATAGTTCAGACATTGTAAAGGTGTCCCTGACTGTCCCTGATGTACTCTGGCTAGGTCACAGTTTAGTTGACATTCGTATGTCATTGTTTGAGAGCTATGGCTAACATACCTGGCAACTCCCTACAGCAGGAAGTCAGGTCATAGCCATTATTACTGGGGGGACAGAGGCCAAACCTCAGCAAAAGAGTGTACATATTGGTCATACAAAGTTAGAATATGAATAGAAAATCAGATATTACTGTAGCATAACTGTTTTCTGATAGTTCTAGTGTGTGACAGCCAGATTCTCTATATTCTGAGAACAATTATCAGTTATTGGCCAACCGTTTGCCAGACAATCACAACTGTGTGCGAAAAGGACCACATATATCAGGCACACATACACATTCTGCAAACATCTGTGTACTAGAGAAGTATGACGCCTACAGGGAGGATTTACTACAGCAGGTTGGCATTGCCGTCTGTCACTGTGGCACAGTGATGCTGCTGGACTGTCCACATATACTTGTAATAACACACACCTATGTGTCTGACAGTGGCAGTATGACAGAGTAGTGGGACTTTGCCCACAGGGGACACACCACAGTAGACAGCATTGATGGATGTGGAGACATAGAGCACATTCTGTCATGGCACACAGGGACATAACTGGCATTGCTACTATGATGGTGATAGCGACATACACAGTGTGTTGACAGATTGTGGGGTATGGCGTGGGAGGTAGCAGTGGATAGTGCAGGCCAATTTGGATGTGCAGGGTCTGTACATAGTGAATATCAAAGTATCTGGTCCTGTGATGTGTTCTCCTCTTGCTGTCTTTCAGAAAGGATATATTCAGGCAGGCACCCACCATTTTCAGAGGCTGAAAATAATGTCATCCTGGATGGTGACAGACTGCATCACAACATTTTGACTCGCCAGCATAATGACCAAAATGCAGCACTGTGGGCTGACCTCATCACAGCAGTCAATGAAGTAGGGCTACAGGACAGAACCTACAAGCAGGTCTGACACCGAGCCACAGATATGGTCAATGCTGCATGGCAAAGGGCTGCCACTGTGGCCAGGGACCGTGCTGCCACCAGTGGAGGGCCTGCAGCAGAACAACCACTCTTGGCCACAGGGGAATTCCTGGCAAACTTGGAATCAACCACCAGCTCCCAAACATCCATCACCCCATACATCATGGATGTGGGTGCCACAGCATCGGAGCATCCAGGTAAGCATCCTGCGTTCCATCAGTGGAATACTGCATTAGTCCTTGTGGCAACTTCTGCATACCAGTACACTGGTGTCAGGTCTATCTGCATTGGCGGTGTGTGGTTTTAATGCACAGTTGTGCACACATACTCAGAATGTCAGCAATGTAGACAGTATCACATTAGATGCTCTACATTGCTGATATACGCACATATTATCCTGCAACAATGTCACATGTGGGATTGCTGACAATACCTCTCCCTAACATTTCCATAGGTACATCAAGTGTGGCCGGAGTCCAAGGGACTGTACCTGGTAAGTGTGATACTGTTGTTTTATAGATCATATATACCCTAAGAATGTTAACGGCTGGCATTTTGCCCTAGGCACAACTGTTATGCTTACCCAGAGTACAATACTTGTATGTTCAATTTCAGAGGGGTTAACTGATGTGCATTGAATTGGTAATCAGAGTTGTGTATTTCAGGAGCAGTAACACATTTGCACTTATTTTTGAGAAGATCTATGCAGTCTGTTATGCAGGA
This sequence comes from Protopterus annectens, assembly GCF_019279795.1. Lineage (NCBI taxonomy): Eukaryota > Metazoa > Chordata > Ceratodontiformes > Protopteridae > Protopterus > Protopterus annectens. The sequence goes on along the minus strand of NC_056728.1, from coordinate 847,370,322 downwards.
AGCAATCACTCACAAATGCCTGTTCATGCACAATATGGAGATGGTACATACCTGAGGCAGTGATACTAGACCTGGCAAAGTATCCTCAAGACGGGTGCACTGTGTTTTAGATGTAGGTCTATCACATATACTGACATATTGCTTATCACACAGGTGTATAGTACTGGCAACATTAATCGGACGTCGCTGCAGTGCACATTATAAAGGGCCTGTCTTGTCTATGTATGTTGTAGTTTGCTTGTGTGTAGTACATAGGATCAGAAATAGGATGTGGTATGTGTAATACAGTTGTGGCCCCTCAACTGTAGGTGTATGTGTGTGGATTACCATACATAATAGTGCAGGTAGTAATGTACTTATATTGTCTTCCTCTTCACAGGTGAAAGTGGGGGTTGGAGTGTGTCCCCCTCACAACCTGATGTCAGTGTCTCATCAGACTCTGATGATGATGGTGGCCATAGTGAGGCACAGGTGGGGTTGTTGAGGGGGCTGAATCTGTTCCATTGGTTGACATCCCACTTCCATCCCCAGTGTCTCCCGCACACAGTCAGTATGGTGACACATACCCAGTCCCCTTTGGCCACAGATATTGGACAGTCATTGTAGCAACATCCTACAGGAGAGTGTGGCAACTATGGCATCAGTGAGTGCAGACACTAGCCATAGCCAGAGAGCTGGTGAAGTCCCACACTGGCAGACTGATAGGGGTGCTTGAAGAAGGCATGTTGATGATCCAACACCTGTCACAGGTGTCACATCACGGGTCACTTGACACATGTTTTTGTCCATCATGGAGACACAGACACATTCTGAATGGAAAACCAGGCGGATGTTCAGGATCATGGTTGCTGCACAGTCTGACATCCGTGACTCCTTCCACCACATTGGTGATTCCATGGATCATTTCACTGATGTAGTGGACGCATGGTGGGGTGAGACACTGCCAGTCCTTGACCGCACGTTGTCAGTGCTGGAACATCTTGTGGGAGTAGGACATCAGACACATGGACGCAGGTCAGCACCACCATCTGCTGAGATTCCGTGTGACTGTGCACATACATACTCATGTAGTGGCAGTACCTCCAACACTAGAGAAGGGAGTGTGCTGTCCACACCATAATGTGGCAGGCCCTGGGCACATGGTCCTGGGTGGTCCAGTGTGGGACATGGGCTCAGCAGACATCAGTCACCATCAGCAACTAGCACCTCATCTGACCATGGGCATGGTGGTGCCAGTGCCACTCCTGGCAGAGCCAGTTCCCATATCTGTGGCCGGAGACAGTGAACTGTCCACTCTGCCATGTACGGTACACAGCTGTCCAACATACACATGTGTAGGGCTAGCACTTGGCTTGACTGTGTACATGCACACACTCAAACATCACTGTCACGTACAGGTCACCAACAGACACACATGGCACCTCTCTATGGCCCAGCTATGCCACACCCCTTCCTGACTCACACACATGCTGTCAACTGTTTGACACAGCCTAGATCTCTGGCATCCCCAAACCACACCCTGTACATGTGATGACACCTGTACCACATCCCTGCCATCCATGCCATTGATGCAGGGACATGCAAATATGTGTCTGATGCACAGGGTGACTATATTACATTACATGTAGTTTTGTAATGCAGTAGTGTTATGCCATGACAAGTGCTGCATGCTGGCATGTGTCATGAGTACACATCAAAGTTTGTGTACCCTTGTTGCATGATGTTAGATTGGTGGTAGAGTTGCAGAATGACAGGTGCCTCACAAAACTGTGTATGTTTCTGTCCCAGAGCTCTGAGTGGCTAAGCTATGGAGACTTGGCAGCAATACAGCAGCACAAGACAGCATGGCAGCACAGCAGAAAGATGACATCAGCAAGCTATGGCTGTATATGTGCATGGTTACCTAGGTGCATATGTGTAGAACAGTGTGTCGGGGACAATGGGTGCAGTCAGTTTAATCTTGCATGCATACCCTGTGACAAGGGCTGCTACCCTCGATACGTGCCACCTGGGTGTTCATAGGTTCATAGGTTCATAGATTAGTACTAGGCTAACTGCCCTTGTGGGCCATTTTAAGTCTAGCCAACTGCCCCATGGAAGAATCAAACCCTTTACCTTGTGTTTGTAAGGTAAACACCTTAACCATTATACCAACCTCCCACCCATGTATGTGGTGGCAGATAGCATGTATGCCTTGGTAGATGTGGGCTATTTAGGGCCAGCAGCTAGTGACAGGGCAGTAAAATGCATGATAATTGCATACCTATATAGCCATATGTGTACTGCTGCATGGGAATATATTTGTACACTCACACACACAGAGTTGCCTTTCATGATATAAAATCCCCTGCCTATCTATTAGTATACACTATAGCACTAAGTACTTATTGCATCTGCTGCAAAGCTTACCTGTTTTGACAATTTCAGCAAGTGCTGTTAAGGTGGATGACAACAGCAGGCCTTGTAAAGGAGGCCAATGGGGAGGTTGGCAAGTAGTCACTGGGCCTTAAAATGTATAAACATTGCACAGAGACAGGCTCACTGCTGCAAGGGGATATATTTACACACACGCACACACACACACACACACACACACACACACACACACACATGCACAGAGATAGGCACACTGCTGCAAGGGCATATATTTACACAGGCACACATAAGCGCACACACATGCACACACACAGTTACTGTTTTGGAGATTAGAACCCCTACCTATCTATTAGTATACACTACATCACTAAGTACTTATCATATATGCCATACAGCTTATTTGTTTTGACATTGTCAGCCAGTGCTGTTAAGGTGGATGACATCAGAAGGCCTTGTAAAGGAGACCAATGGGAAGGCTGGCAGGTAGTCAAAGAGCCTTAAAATGTATAACTATTGTACAGAGCTGTTAAGGTGGATGACATCAGCAGGTATTGACAGAGAAGCCAATGCTGAGGAGGACACTAGTCACAGTGTCTGCACCACTGTAAGAGAAATATCTATACACACACAAGGTGGCCGGTGTGAGATTAGAACCCTTAACTACCTACTATTACACACTACAGCTCACAGTACTAATTGCAAGTGCCATCGGTTACATGTGGTGTACATGTGGCTGCAGTCACAGTACTTGTGGGCTACGCAAACTGGCCTTGTCTTACACAGCCTGTGTGGTCTGAAGAGTGAACCTGCTTTATGCTGTTATTGTATCTAGTGCCCTAGCAGTGGAGTATCTGCTAATACCTCACTCTGTGTGTATGGTTACCAGTATCACCATTTCTGGTTGGTTGTACTATGCTAGGTGGACATTTGGCCAGTGACAATATGGCCTGCCCAAGTCCTGCGGTGAAGCCATTTCACATTACAACACCTACTCCCTTGTCTGTCTACAAGGAGACATTCCACAGGCACAGGGTTCTGTGGTTGGGTGGATTATGTTATGTGGCCTTGGTCTTTTACCATCAGACAACTGTTATGTGTGTAGGTGCAGATAACCTCAGAATTCTGTGTGTATGTGTGGACGTTCATGCATCCCCACACACATATACCCATGTGTATGTATATGTGTGTGTGTGTATATATATATATATATATATATATATATATATATATATATATATATATATATATATATATATATATATATATATATATATATATATATATATATATATATATATATATATATATATATATATATATATATATATATATATATATATATATATATATATATATATTATTGAAGACACAAACTACAATTCCCAGCCAGTCCTTGAATCCAAGAAGTAAACTGTAATCCACACAACAGAAAAGTAAGGATCCAAGGACAACAGATGTTTCTTGTAAAACTTTCCTTTTAATATAGGACAACCAAAAACAAGGGCATAAGTGCTTTCATAGCAGTACTACTTCATCAGATGTATGACATAATATAAAACACATCAAACATCTATATAGTAACTTACTAAGTCACATGACTAGGCTCAATCACTACTAAAAGGCATGTGCATTTTAAAAACAAACTTGATAATATAAGGTATGATATAAAATAGCTCATATAAAAAGTCTTATATAAAAATCTTCCATATAAAAAAGTTTATATCTCTCCTTAGTTAATATAACTACAAAAACAATATGTTTACAAATATATATATATATTTATATATATAAAAGTAGAAAAAGAAGCTGCCAGAACATTTTTTGATTTTTCTTCTTGATTTTTCTTTTATTTTCTGTTGAGGCTTCTAGCCTTCAACTTAGGTTTAATAGGAACTCTATCATTCAGGCCATGACCATGGTCTCCCCTTAATCTTATACTCTTATAATCTTATAATCCACTTTGACTCAGTTTGTTCAGTTAAAATATTTACATCTCCTTTTCTAATGTTTTCAAAAATATGTGCTATAACCATGAATTTAAAATAGTGTGTTTGATTTGTACTTAAAATGTGTTTAGATAAGGCACTTACAGTACTGACTTTTTTGGCATGGTAATAATGTCCTCTAATCCTTTTCCTGAGAGTTCTATCTCTTTTCCCTATGTAAAGTTGAAAACATACTGGACAATAAGCTAAGTACACAATGTGAGTTGTATCACAAGTAGCATAAGTGTTAAATTTATATTTTCTCTGTTGATCTGGATGATTAAATTCACCAGTGCTGTCAATATATTGACAGAATTTAAGATGACCACAAGGTGAAGTACATTGTTTGGTAAATGTTTTCTTATTATTTGTCTTTGGAACACAAAGACATTGTTTTATAGATGTCATATTTTTAAAAATAAATCTGGGTTTTTCATCTATTATACTTTCCATAATTCCATCAGTAGTTTCTAGTGTTTTTCTATAATATTAATATATTCTCTAATATCATTTGAATATTGCATACACATTTTAATGCCACTATTTACATTTTTATGTGTATTCATTACATTACCTGCATTATGCCTTTTGCCATAGTAAGGTTTAGCTTTACTGCTTCTTAATTCTTTAATATTTTAATACTATTAATAATTTCTTTTTTATCATAGCCTCTGGCAGTAAATGTTGTTTTCAAGTATTCTGTTTGTTGAACAAAATCTTCATTTTCAACATTTAGTCTTGATGCCCTATACATTTGACTATCGACTAAACTTTTAAAGACATGTGCAGGGTGCATACTTTCTTTGTGTAGAAATCAGTTGCAATAATGCAGTTTTCTGTATAATTTCATGATTACATTGCTCTTCATATCTATCAAGATGCTTACATCTAAAAAATCTATAGATTGTTTAGAATGGATGTGTGAAAATCTTAAATAAGTAGTGTCATTAATATATTGTAAAAACATTTCATAAGATTCAATAGTGCCTTTCCAAAGCAAACAAATGTGTCATCCACAAAGCGTCTGTAAAAAACTACTTGTGAATTGAAGGGTCCTTTAAACACATGTTCTAATTCCCATATAACTAATACTGCAATGGCGTAGCTATTAGCACAAGGTGTGCCCATAGCTACACCATGTTTCTGCCAATAAATGCATTCATTAAATACAAATAAATTATTCTGTAAAACACATTCTGCATATAGACATATACATATATAGATATATGCACACACACACACACACACACACACACACACACACACACACACACACACACACACACACACAGATATATATATATGTATATATATATGTATATAAATCAAGTAACAAAACCCAAGATGGATGTAGCGTGGTAAAACTTTCAATTAAGTCCAACAAGAGAACCGTTTATATAAAACAAAACAGCATTTAATGATGAAAAAACGTTAGCGCTATCGAGGTAACCCTCTTCTTCAGACGTTATACATTTAAAACCATTGAATCACATTTATATCCCTCTAACAAAACGTCATATCCTATAGCCTGCAAGGTGAACATTACATCATTTCCTATCACATTAAGTAAACATTCCTAACAGTAAAAACCTCAAAAATACAAGACAGCTAACACATATCATAAAATGCATTCTGTCCATTCATATTACCCTTATATAAACTGCCTAATTTTTAATAAATGGGATTAATGACAAATATTCAACATATATAGAAAACAACATTTATCGTTGACGCTATTATATTATTACTAATAAATATTCACTGTCCTTCCATACACAACTCATTGAATGGACCTAATTTTTAATAGACCTAGTTTTTAATGTAGGCTTAAGTGGTACGAAGTCATTTAAACCTCGTCCACGATGGGCAGCCAACCTGAGAATCCACTCAGATTCTGCCAACTCGGTGGAATTAACTAAGTCACCACCCCTAATCCTAATAGGCAGTACCTCTAGTACTTGAAACAAAAAAATCATGATTCTCATTCAGAATTCTATGTTTGGCAATTGCACTGTACGTATCAGATCTTGTGAAGCAGTAGGAATGGTCCCTGATTCGTTCGCTGAGAGACCTATTGGTCTTCCCACGAAACGCGAAACAAGTTTGGCAACTTGCCACATACACCAGGTTCCTAGTGCAGCAGTCTGCTCTACACCTAATCTGCCACAGTTTACCATCGTTTGGGTTCCTAAAGAACCTCGATCGATCTACATACTTACATTGTGCACATGAACCACATATTTTTGTGCCAAGATCTAATGGTGACATATCATTCTGACTATTCCCACACAAACTAGGAAAACACAGTATTTGCTTCATATTTTCAAGGTTATTGTAAGTGTATCTAGGACAATTACCCACAATGTTATGAATATCATTGTCTGCTGTTAAAATGTTCCAGTGGTCGAACAAAATCTTTTGGACAGCATGTACATTCTTGGCATACGGGAGGACCACAGGTAACCTCAATGGTACAGATGACCTATTTGTGATGGTTCTCTCTGTGTTGGACACAGAGTAATATGGTCTCCCCCTGCTTTGTCTTAACCTAGTGGCTTCATTCGTTACAGGGTTCAAGACAGACTTATCATAACCCCTACTACAAAAATTGTCCTCCAAGCATTGTAGCTCTTTATAAAATATGTTGTCATCGGAGCAAAGTCGAGATGTTCTCAAAACTTTGACTATATTACTAAATGTGCCTGGTTGGTGCATGCTATCTGTGGCCAAATATGTGGCCCTATAACAGTCCTTTCTGTGTATACTGGTTCCAAATTTACCGGACTCTTTGTAGACAACAGTGTCTAAATAATTGATTCTATGATCAGAATGCTCGATTGTAAACCTCAAAAAACCATCTAGGTTGTTCACATGTCTAAAAAACTCCTCTAGTGACTCAACAGTACCAGCCCATAGGAGAAAGAGGTCATCCACAAACCGTCTATAGAAGACAATGCTGGAACATGTTAAGATGACCTCTCTCTCCCAAGCTACCATCACCAAATTGGCGTAGGAGTTGGCACAGCTGGTACCCATCTCTGTGTCAGAAAATGTCTCCCTCAACAATTTATTCACTATAGTGAATAAATTGTTGAGGGAGACATTTTCTGACACAGAGACTGATTTACTGACATTATTGTTAGAAACGGTGTTAGAGAACAATTTCTTTGTGTTCATGGAACAACCATACAGGCAATCCACAGGAGTGGCGATGGGTACCAGCTGTGCCAACTCCTACGCCAATTTGGTGATGGTAGCTTGGGAGAGAGAGGTCATCTTAACAAGTTCCAGCATCGTCTTCTATAGACGGTTTGTGGATGACCTCTTTCTCCTATGGGCTGGTACTGTTGAGTCACTAGAGGAGTTTTTTAGACATGTGAACAACCTAGATGGTTTTTTGAGGTTTACAATCGAGCATTCTGATCATAGAATCAATTATTTAGACACTGTTGTCTACAAAGAGTCCGGTAAATTTGGAACCAGTATACACAGAAAGGACTGTTATAGGGCCACATATTTGGCCACAGATAGCATGCACCAACCAGGCACATTTAGTAATATAGTCAAAGGGCAAGTTTTGAGAACATCTCGACTTTGCTCCGATGACAACATATTTTATAAAGAGCTACAATGCTTGGAGGACAATTTTTGTAGTAGGAGTTATGATAAGTCTGTCTTGAACCCTGTAACGAATGAAGCCACTAGGTTAAGACAAAGCAGGGGGAGACCATATTACTCTGTGTCCAACACAGAGAGAACCATCACAAATAGGTCATCTGTACCATTGAGGTTACCTGTGGTCCTCCCGTATGCCAAGAATGTACATGCTGTCCAAAAGATTTTGTTCGACCACTGGAACATTTTAACAGCAGACAATGATATTCATAACATTGTGGGTAATTGTCCTAGATACACTTACAATAACCTTGAAAATATGAAGCAAATACTGTGTTTTCCTAGTTTGTGTGGGAATAGTCAATGATATGTCACCATTAGATCTTGGCACAAAAATATGTGGTTCATGTGCACAATGTAAGTATGTAGATCGATCGAGGTTCTTTAGGAACCCAAACGATGGTAAACTGTGGCAGATTAGGTGTAGAGCAGATTGCTGCACTAGGAACCTGGTGTACGTGGCAAGTTGCCAAACTTGTTTCAAGGCTTTACGTGGGAAGACCAATAGGTCTCTGCGTGAACGAATCAGGGACCATTCCTACTGCTTCACAAGATCTGATACGTACAGTGCAATTGCCAAACATAGAATTCTGAATGAGAATCATGATTTTTTGTTTCAAGTACTACAGGTACTGCCTATTAGGATTAGAGGTGGTGACTTAGTTAATTCCACCGAGTTGGCAGAATCTGAGTGGATTCTCAGGTTGGCTGCCCATCGTGGACGAGGTTTAAATGACTTCGTACCACTTAAGCCTACATTAAAAACTAGGTCTATTAAAAATTAGGTCCATTCAATGAGTTGTGTATGGAAGGACAGTGAATATTTATTAGCAATAATATGATAGTGTCAACGATAAATGTTGTTTTCTATATATGTTGAATATTTGTCATTAATCCCATTTATTAAAAATTAGGCAGTTTATATAAGGGCAATATGAATGGACAGAATGCATTTTATGATATGTGTTAGCTGTCTTGTATTTTTGGTGCTTTTAATGTTGGGAATGTTTGCTTAATGTGATAGGAAATGATGTAATGTCCACCTTGCAGGCTATAGGATATGACGTTTTGTTAGAGGGACATAAATGTGATTCAATGGTTTTAAATGTATAACGTCTGAAGAAGAGGGTTACCTCGATAGCGCTAACGTTTTTTCATCATTAAATGCTGTTTTGTTTTATATGAACGGTTCTCTTGTTGGACTTAATTGAAAGTTTTACCACGCTACATCCATCTTGGGTTTTGTTACTTGATTTAACTACCTTGGGACGTCTTGGGTAAACGTTTCGCATATATATATACATATATATGGATTCACTATGTAATTTGGAAATACTGAAATCCCGAATGTCAGTATTTCGAAATTACATAGCCGAAGACACCAAACACCGAAAACCTAAAACCGCGAAATTCTAAATCCCAACGCTACACTACAGATACAGCACACACAAACACCAACACACCTCTTCCAGCCAACTCAAATATAATGTCCTACACTACAGATAAGATGATATATACTTGTATATACTAACTCTGAGATTGCACAATCAGACACACACAAGCAACTCACTCCCACACCTTATACACACCCTCGCACACACACACATCACAGTCAAAACACAAACTGACAGACACTAAAGCCCCTAACGAATAGACATACACATACATACATACCCAAACTCACATCTTACCATTCACACACCACAACACCAGAAGCGCTAATTTAAAATCTCCGTACTTCAGGATTTTGAATTCCGCACTTCTGGTTTACCGGTATCTCAAGACTTTGGTATTTTATTTCAAAATACTGAAATTCAGTATTTCAAAATTAAAAAGGGAACACATATATATATATATATATATATATATATATATATATATATATATATATATATATATATATATATATAAAAACAGGGATGTCAACTTATGTGTAAGCTTTGTGTGCACATAGATAAGATATATGTGGAAGTTCTACATCATTCCACACATTTATGTAGCTTTATTTATATATAGATATATATATATATATATATATATATATATATATATATATATATATGGTTCTACCTCAGTTAAACGACATGCAGGAACATCGACACGGAAATCGCGAGCCCCAGAAGATCGACAGCTCAGAAGACCGATGCGACAGGCCCCAGAAGATCGACAGTGCAGAAGACCGACCCAACGGATGAAAGCACCGACGCTGAGGATGCCGACATGGGAAAAGGCTGTGTAAGTATGCGGTAGTGATGGACGTTAGGGTGCGAGTAAGGTAAGTGTGGATATTGACGGTCTGTGGGGATAGGGGTGGGTTAAGTGAGTTAGGGTTAGGGAGCGGGTCAGGTAAGTGTGCGGTAGTGATTGTGTTTGGGTTAGGGGCAGGATAAGTGAGTTAGGGTTAGGGAGCGGGTCAGGTAAGTGTGCGGTAGTGATTGTGTTTGGGTTAGGGGTGGGATAAATGAGTTAGGGTTAGGGAGCGAGTCAGGTAAGTGTGCGGTAGTGATTGTGTTTGGGTTAGGGGTGGGATAAGTGAGTTAGGGTTAGGGAGCGGGTAGGTAAGTGTGCGGTAGTGACGGACCTTAGGGTTAGGGTTTGGGTTAGGGTTGTAGGTAGTTGTGTATGTGAGGTTAAGTGTGGGTTTGTAGGGATTTTGGTGTGCTTGTGTTGTGTATGTGGTTTTTGGATGGGGAATGTGTTTTGTTTGTTGATTGTTGTGATCGTGGTGTGTGCAGTGTATGAGGTTTCGTGTTTGTGTACCGTCGGTTATTTCGTTGTCGGGCATGTGGGATTTCGTGTTTTTGTACTGTCGGTTATTTGGTTTCGGTGATTGCATTGTTGGTGTTTTGGGGTTTCGTTTATGTGAGGTAGAACCATATATACATATATATATATATATATATATATATATATATGCCACATACTGATAGATAGGGTGATCATGTATGAGGAGTATAGGGAGCGACAGATACGTATACATTGTCTGTATGCACAGACATATTTTCACATATCAGTTCTTTAGGTAGATGAGGCATCAGACATGGGCTTAAGTTATCTAACTGTAGAAGCATGCCCCATGTGACTGTCAGTACTTACAAGGTGACTCCAGACCAGACCTATCTGTATTCCAGTCTGGGATTTTGCATGCTGCAGCCAACTGGCTGCTGCACCTGATTGAACAGTCCAGCACCTCCCTGATAGTTTGTCCAAGGGATTCCCTGGCTATATGCTGAACGTAATATATGACTCATACCTAGCAACTGTACAGATTCTAAAAGACTGTACATAGTTTTGCGTCATATGTATGGTACGTTTTATATAGCATTGTGATTTTCTGGTACATCAGTGGTAAATCATTATAGATCAATGTTAGGAAATTATAAAAGACATTTGAGTTATTGACTCCATACACACCAGGAAACCCATGCTATTGCATGACCTGTTATTCTCTGAACTTTCTACATTTGTCTGGCTACTAGTTAAACCTTCTCCTTATAGTTGGGCCTTTGTCCCACTACTTTTCATGGGTTTGTCCAGATTTCCTGCTCTAAGTGGTTGTAGGTATGCTGTGACTGGGGTACATGATGTAACACATCACACACAGGGTGACAGTCTTCACACCTCTGACTGTACATGTTTTGCAGAATGTCCAACAGTCCACCCCACATGTCTGCTCTGCTCCTCATACAGTTCTGTTTTTCCGGTAATATACTACTAAATGGAGCCCACTGAAGTGATGTCCGTACTGACACAGATAAGTGATGGCCTTTACATCCTGCTGCTATTCTGACTTGTTGCAACCTGCTATTATTCTAGCCACCTTCTCGGTTACTCAGAGCATGCATAATGCCTGTAGGTTTGGCTCTTTGTCCCTCCATTTTCTCTGGCTTTGTTTAGATTTCTTGCAGTAACAGATTGTGACATATTGACAGTGTGTGAGACTCATACCATAGGAGTACCTCACATGCAAAAGCTGTAGGTGCTGCCAGTTTCGAACCATGAACATCACCAACCATATTAATGTATTTAGCCCACTGAGCCACTCTAGCCACCAGAAAGTGAGGCTTAATTTCTCATACTATCAACAGCAGACAGACATATAAACTTGAGCCCTGCATTTTGTGGAAAATAGGACATGTAGCCAGGTTGTTTGGGACAGCCCTGGGATTGTGTGGTCTGCTGATATATCCTTGTAAACATATTCTGTTACTGCAGCTGTATGTGAACATTGATGTGTTGGGGTAGGGGACTGTAGCATTGAGAGTCATGTGTCTGTCCTGTGAGCCTGCTGTTTGGCAATTCCCTTATATACTGCAGTGGGTTTTGCTGCCTTGTGTTCTACTGCATATTATGGAGCAATCACTATTGGGTAGAGTACCTGTAGTCCCACACAAATGTTTGTTCTCTGCAAGTAGTCCGGTTGCTCACTCTATTCCCCTTGCATAAATGCAGTGGGTCCATACATATGCTACCATAGTCTAGTACCCTGTACATTTGTTGTAAAGGAGAGTAACTTACCTTCTGCATGGAGCAGTTGAGATACCTGTGTTGCAGGACTGACTCTGTTTGATGCATGTAGTAGACAGCCAATACATGGTACGGTGCAAGTTGTGTGATGTGGCTGGCATCCTTTTTACTTTGTATGCGAGTTGCAGTAAGGTGTCAGTCCCTAGGACCCTAGGTTGTCAGTGCATGTGCTATGCATTGCCTCTTTGCCAAGACCAGGCCATACTGGGCACACCTATGTCTGCCTACAGGGACAGCCTCAGCGTTCCTCCTCAGAGTCCCCCTGTGGGTGTGACTGTGGGGACCATAGCACTGGTGGGGGGCTGTATGTCCCTTCCCTGTGATGTTCCTGCTGCAGATGTTTCCACAAGATCATATTGTGCAGCATGGCACATACTTTGAACATCTGTGCACAAGTGGCTGGAGAGTACTGGGTGTCATCATCCACGGTTCCAGTGCTTAGCCAGCATCCTCCACTAGATGGCCATATGGGATGCCCTCCCTGGCAAACATCTGGTACAGCTGTGATGCATGCCAGATATGGGAATTGTGATAACTGCCAGGGCTTCCAGCACACACATTCATGATGATGCCCTGGGCATTGCACATGACCTGGCTGTCGATGAAGTAATACCCCTTGTGGTTGACGTAGACTTTACCATCCTCACTTGGTGGTGATATGATGTGTACATGAGTGCAGTCTATGGCACCCAATACCTCAAAGTAGTGTGCTACATGGTAAAAGAGATGCATACTACTTGCCCTCTCCTCAGGGGTGCGGGGTAAATAAATGTGTTCGCTGGCATGTGTTTGCATAGCAGCCTGGAACTGGTGGAGTACCCTGGATGCTGATGTTTGTGAGACCCCAATCATGTTCCCAGTTGGTCTTTGAAAAGTACCTGTAGCTAGTATCCTAACGGTTACACATACCTTGGTTTCCACTGGCATGGTTCCCCCTCTGTTGGCTCTGGGTCTGAGTTGAGGGTGGCAGAGCTCAGTGAGTTCTTGTAGTATGTCCCTGTCCACCCTGTAGCCCTCAATCTCCAGCTCATGTAGCACCTGGAAGGTTACTTTGGACCTGAACACTCTTCTCCTTCTCAGTCTAGGCCTATTGTATGCATCAGCATCAGCACTGACCAGAGCATCTAGCACATACAGATGCAGCAGAGCAGTAGCAGGCCCTAGCATTTTGTCAGTTAAAATTGCTAAGTCTGTACTCCAATTTGGCAAGAGTATGGGGAAAAATCAGATTTTAAGGTGTATGCATACTTTATAGTGTTATGTTGCAGATGCAGCCTGTGTGATTAGCTACCTATGATGCATTCCACCTGACAGGTACATCATTGAGGGGTTTGAATGGTCCAGTGTAAGTGGAAGAGTGATTATCACTTATTTATTCATGATTGGCCTTCACAGGCAATTACTTTTTTTTTAACTGCCTTCCCTGCTAAGCACAGAGAACAGCACGCAAACCCCCACCACTGGAATAAACACTGCTCAGAACTCAGTAGACACATCTCCATACTCGGGCTTGCTCAAATAAGCTAAAACATGCACCCCGAAGCTAAGCAATGTTTAGCAGCACTGGACACCCCCCCCCCCACTTCTTAGCTGAGTGGCGCACTACGCAAACAGGCACTGCTGAGCTCCAATGTGCTTAAACATATAGTGAAACAACCCCTTTTGATGTCAGCTGCCTCTCCTGTGGACACCAACATGGTTCTGGGGCTGCACGGATTTTACTGCGGGCACGGTAACCCAATGTTGCTATTCAGTAAATGCAGCTCATTTCCATACAGATCCATGCACACTTCATGGATACTTCATTATTCCAAGGCCTGTCTCCTTAGCAACCACAGATATCTACCATTGTACATATTCCATGCAAGGCCCTGTAATGCATTATTGTCACATATTTATTAGTTTCCATTTTTACACTTTTTAATAATTCTTTTTGCATAATGGCTGTGCAAACATCATATGGGTAGTAACAAATATATATTACATTATTTTGAATTGCTTTTTGGACACACGGGGCATTGTTTTGCACATATCTGTGCCTACTATGCAATTTCTGACCTTCTAAATGGGCTTTTACAGCCCCTGTTCAATTTTTATTTTTTTTTTTGTATACGGATATTTTCTATGTACACTGTATAATTCATGTCAATGATCCTTTTTAATAGCAACCATTAAATCATCCTTACGCAAAGGAAATTGCACATTGCAGTTAGCACTCTGTTAAGTAATGAAAATCAATGACACCTTATTAAACAACAATTCTCCACACTTTACTCCATCAAACTCAAACATCAAGGACACAACCCTTCTAACAGGATAACAGGTGTTTATGTCTGCATATACAACAGCCTTACCATAAAATTTCTAGATCGACAGTTGTAATATATGTGTTCTTAAATGTTTTCACATTCTCAGAGAAATGTTGCTATAAAGGCAGATAACATTAGATAACAATCCTTCTAATACCAACTGCTATATCTTCTATACCAACATAAAACAGGCAAAATGCAGATATCATACAATTTTCAAAGAAAAATAATAATTATAAATTGTAAGTATTACTTGCATAGAACGTCATATACCTTCACAGGATTTATGGTAAAGTTTGAAAAAATTAATGCAATTGTAGCAGTCAAACAGCAGAAGACTTCCCCACTGTGATACAGGTTCTTTAGCCCCAGGTTGTGCTTATATAGTAAGAAATTAACCCCCGTGGTCATGGTGAATATTTAAATTGGGTATCAGCTCACTATCGTACATGAATCACTCAACCTGCTCAAAGTGTTGAGCAGGCAAACATGATATGAGGACCTACACAATGCCATGTGCATACTCTAGTAGTACAACAGTGAATATTTAGAGGTGGGCCTATCTAATGTCTTGCAAGTGTGGAATATTAGCAATAATGCATAAATAATTAAGTGTTTAACAATCCTGCCACTTTGATGTACACTTGCAGAAGGTGTCAGGTACAATGGAATTACAAAAAAGTATGACATTACAGTGACTTACTTAGGAGATATAATTGATACCACCTATGTGAATGTATACTTAACTCATTAGCATCTATGTGGTGTGAAATGTCTCAGCTCTAGCAGCCTACATACATCCTTTCATTCCAGAACATTTTCTGAAAAATCAACTTTAAAGCATAAAATAAACAAACGCAAGTATTATGTTAATAACAAAAGGTATTAAAACTGTCATCAATAAGAAGTATCCTTTACAGCAATAACAGTCAGTACATTCACATTATTTTCCATAAATATTATAATATAGTATAATGCACACAAACCCAGAGTTATATTTTTTGCTAAACTTTCACAAATTGTCATACCTTGTAAACTATACAACCTAGACATATATTGTTAGAACACTTTTGTTAACCAAACATAACCTTTGACATGACAGCAAGAAATTCCTCTCTGGATACATTTACATAAATATGAAAACATATGATTGATTATTAGCAATATAAATAACATGATTATCTCTCAAGATGTACTTTCAACTTACAATTAAAATATCAGTGACAGTTTTCTTCAATAATATCTAAGATTTCAGCTAATGCCATGCAACAGTTTGTAAGTCACTTTTTTGAAGTATCAAGGATATGCAGAAATATTGCTTATTGTCATAATTACTAACAAAAGCTTGCAGTATCTCCAGTACAATGTGATATAAATGGACATTGTTGATGGATTTTCCTGTCTCCCACCAGATTTTCACACCATATGCATAACATGTATGTCTCATTTATGAAAATATTAACATAAAATGAATATATGAATTATAAGTAGCAAAAGCGATTAATTTCTTTACTGTGGGACATCTTACATTAACAACCTTAGTGTCATTTTGTTAATTAAACCTTGCTCTTTCTAATACTGCCTATTATTAGCTGGAAATCACTTAGTTAAATAAGCCAGACCCAAAACAGGTCTGCACATCATACTGTGCTATGGGTGTTAACTGGACAAAACAAAAAAGTGGCATAGGGTTGAATGAGTTAAGAAAAATATAACTGCACCTCTGAGTACAAAGTGCATGCAACATATATGAAGTGCCTAAAACTTAAACATACAACGTTCTAAATAAACACAAATCAAAATGACATTATTTTACAAATATATCAAAAGAGAATACTGCTCACAAAAGAAAGGGAGGAATACACTCTTAATACTGCATACACTTGTTTTTACTGTAACATGATTTCTTAGTTTAACTGGTACAAATATCACATTCATCCAAACATCTAGTGTGAAAATGACAAAGGACACGTTTGTAAAAATGAATATATTGCTCTCTAAATGTAAGTTGTTAAAATGTCAAAGGTTTAGTATATGCACTCTACTTTCTTTGCCTCAGAAATATCTCTATGTGGCACATACTGTTAATCTTCTCAACATTACATGATAAATCCTTGGTTTCAAAGTTCAGATCTACAGACAGTGCTGCCTGTGTAAACCCAGGGATCCTTAATGTCCACATTTTTATTGTATGAGACCAGAGACTTGAGAAATCAGAAACATTTTCATTTTTTTTTTTGCTTCATTCATTGTATAATGCTTGGTGTTGTGTGTCAGTGACTGTCAGCAGTCACTAGCAATGAGCATCACTTCACTTCTCAAGGTAAAAACTCACAAATTTAATTTGGAATCCCATCAGTAGTGAAAATGAGATTGTTGTTGGTGCACTTCAGTCATAACTCTGAACAGTACTGAATGCCAAAAGCACACCTGTTATGTAACTTTTCCTGTAGCTGAACATGTTAATGCAGTAACATACTAGTAACCGAACCAATGATACATTTTATTCCAGCTTTGGATATTCTCCAGGTACTACTCACAGACACACAAATGTTTTGTTGTTAGAATGTGAATTATTGTTATTAGCAATAACATACTTTTATATGTGTGATGTAACAACTATGAAATTTACTAAAGTGCGAAGAAATAAAACTAGTGACATAATGAATGTGGAAATATGAATAATTAATCCAAAGATCTGAAATAAGTCCAAAGTAGTAATAGTGACAGTAAGACATTTCCTTTAAAAAGGTGTAATTCTTATTTGTATATGCTGTGTACAAAATGAGTGTATGCAGTCTCTTATGTGGCTCCTTCCTTAACAAGTGTAATTACATGAAGGCATGATGATGTGGAACAGAAATGTAAGTTATCACATGGCAAAAACTGAACTGAATGTATCAGGGTAATGAAATAGCTGCTGGGTGCAATGCTTAATATATTTTTTTATTTGTTTTGCTCTCTTTTTTGTTGATTTTTTTCTATCTTCTGCTTTTGTATAGTGCTTGGAAATGTACACTTTCGACTGTCAGTGGTCACTAGCAGCGACTGACAATTCACCTCTGAAGGCAAAATCTCAAAAATTTAATTTGGGCTGCTGTCTGTAGAGCAAATGAGACTGGTGCTGTTCTGCTTCTGACAGCACTCTGTAAAGTACTGAGTGAAGAAACTATACCTGTAACTTTCCCTGTGGCTCAATGTGTTAATGCAGTAAGTTTGGAGCAACAGCAGAGGTAATGCATAGTTTGAGTACAGATTACAGATAATTTTATTGAGGTGGTCAGAATTACTCATGTCAACCACTTTTTATTAGGATTTTAACATAAAGTACAACAGTCAATTAGAAAAATTACAATTGCAACTACGTAAAAATCTACTGCCAATCATTAGCGGACCGGAGTTCCGCTGTGGCGACCCCTAACCAGGAAAAGCCGAAAGACACAAACAAACAAGCAATTGCAACTCTGTATAATGAATGATAAATAAGTCAACTACAATCTGTGTGAAGTATAATCATAGTTAATTTAAAGTACACTTTCATATTTATAATCCTCACAATAGTGTTTTAGAAAAAAAATATGGCTCAACACAAATGCTGTTAGGTATATAGGACTGTAAGTCATGTAACATATGTATGGGACCGTCCTGAGCATGTTTATTCAGCTCATTTGAATCAATGCTCATAAAATGCATTTACAGCAATAAATACTGGCTTACACATAACTATAGAAACTTTACAAGTGAAAGTGAAACGCAATGATGATTGTTATAATTAGATCTCTACTTGTACTAATTATTAGACCTCAATTTACCAGTTAAAAATGTTAATTCTCCTGTGGCATTAACAAACAGTTAATAAACAGAAATGAGCTGTTTAGTCTTCTTTTTAGTTATGGATTCAATTCCCATGTGCTATCAGTCACAGTTTGTAAAATATATGTCCGGCCAACTGTTATGTCCGTATTTATTATTTTTATCTATCAGCAACACTGATTATCAACAACATCATAGAATATGTCATGTTATATCATGTATCACAAGAGGATATGTATGATTTCTATTCATCCCACCAGAGAAGAGGTGACACTATATCCATTGAAAGCTAATTCAGATATCATCAGCAGAAAAAACATTTGAGTATTTTACAACAGAACATGTGTAAATACAATGAGCATCACACATGGCCAAGTCTCACTGCCATGTTTCACACCTGCAGTGTAGTTTGAAGTAATCATACCCAGTTTCACTGCAAGGCTATGTGTGTGATTTCTGTTATTCTGATAGATACTGTAGTATTCGGGCTGGTAATGTGGTTGTTGTACTGTACTGTTGGTTCTGTATTCTCTGGTAACTTGTTGGTTCTGGTGGTGATATATGATTTGCAAGTTGTGTGAAGAAGCATGGGTGCGCACCTGAGGCTCTTAATAAAGGCCTACAACTCTATAAACCGTGTGGTGGTTTCCTTTTTACCCATATATAACATATTGGGCGAGGAGGATGGGATGCCTCGAGGCAAACCAGATAATGGAAAGCGGAGGAGGCGAGCCATATTGCGTTAAATTCAAGGACTAGAATGGCTAATGACGCGGTAATGGAGGTATGTCACAGTGTGAGGGAACTGGCACAACATTGTGATTATGGGGACAGACTGGCCTGACTTGTCGTTTGAAAAGGCCTTGAAGTTGGCACAGGCCATAGAGACATGGTCATGGAGCATAATTCAAGGGAAGTCTGGTCCCAGATGCTTTTACACAGGTGTGGGGTGAACATCTGTCCGCGGAAGTCTGTGAAGAAGTGTTCACAATGTTTACGTCGTGAAAGAGTGGAAAGGAAGAAGTTGATCCCATAAACCCAGTTGGACTTAAAATGGGTAAATGGTACAGTTTGAAGTGGGATACGGGTGTAGTGTCACAGTTCTGGTCAAGAGTTTGCCAGTTCATGGTGGGTAGGGTAGGGACCAAACCTGCTGCTAGGCCGGGTGTGGTTAAAGGAGCTAAACATGGACTGCCGCCAGATGGTGTGCTGTGCATATATGGTGTGACTACAAGTTAACAGTGAACCAAGTCTCGAAGCTGGAGCAGTATCCTGCCAAAGGTGGAGGATGTGTTTGAAAAGCTGGAGGGAGGTGAAAGGTTTAGTAAACTGGACCTCAGTCAGGCATATCAACAAGTAGTGCTGCCCTACACCCCAATAAAAATAAAGTGGAAGCCATTCAGCAGGCACACCCACAAATGTTACAGAACTGAAAGCCAGAAGCCTATTTACTCAACTACTATCTAAGGTTCCTGCCAAATCTGTCTGTCAACACTGTTAGCCTTTACATAAGTTATTGAGAAAGGAGGGCTCAGTGGTGGAGAAAAAGGAGAGAGGACAGAGTTGAATGAACAGTCAAAGGAATAATGCAATCTTCAGAGTTTTGGTGCACTACGATAGTCACAAGGACTTAATTTGGATGCCAGATGGACAAGAGAGACCCATTGTGTTCATGTCACGGACTTTGACACCAGTCAAACTATTCCCAGTTAGATAAAGAGGGTTTGGCTGTGATGTTTGGAATCAAAGCGATTTCACAAATACCTCTATGGGAGGAAGTTTACTATTTGCACTGATCATAAGCCTTTGTTGTCATTATTATTCAGAGATGGGCTGTAACGTTGAGAGCTTATGAATACGAGATTGTTTATAAGCCTGGAAAACACCATAGTAATGCAGATGCAGATGCCAGGGCATATCCAAGAAGAGTTTTGATGATGGAAGACATCACATTGGTGTCTGCTAAGGAACTGAGTGTTTGGACACAGGATCCAGTTTTTCGACCTGAGGAGGAGAAAAACAGAGCTGAGTGTGCAAGATGGATGGCATTACTTGAAGTCATTGTGAATGAGTGTAAAACATGTCAACAACATCGAACTTGCCGGGTGGCGGCGCCCACCACATCCATGGAGTGGCGAGTAGGGCCTGGCAGAGACTTCATATAGATTATGCAGGACCTTAAGGACTGCCTGAGACTAAAGCAATGATGAAAAGTTATGGACCTAAGTGGATTCCAGGGTTCATTGTCAGAGGTTTCTGAGGATCGTGATTACATGCATTATGGAACTTGTTCAATTCAGCATGTACTGTTGGTTCTGGTTCTGGTGGATGTATGATTTGCAGAAGTTGTGTGAAGAACTCTTAATAAGAAAGCCTTTACAACTCTACTAAAAACGTGTGGTTTCCTTATTTACCACGATATAACAGATACTGATAGCACTATTATGAGAGAAAGTTACTCTTACATATTTACTAGGCTGCTGGATGTAATGTGCACCTAATGAGATGCTACAATTGTCATTACTGTGATGAAGCCTAGTGTTGACATTTTCTTTTGTTTATATTGCCTGTCACTGTCCCTTCAAATGTGTAATTTTTACTATGTGAAGTAACAGTTCTTGTGTGGGCTGCTCAGATAATGTTCAGGCTTGTAAAAATACTTTTGCAGAATGCCAAGGGTTTGAATCCATAAATACATCAAATGTTATGCAAATGGAGAATAGTTGCATGACCGCCGAATCATACACCAATGCACTGTACGTACACGTACAGAAATGCATGGATCTCGCCATACCCAACAGAACCAAGATGCTCTCCTCCAAAAAAAGGAAGCCAATCTGGTGGTCCCCTGCCATAAACAAACTCTACAACAGAAGGAGGAGGAGGAAACTGATGTGGAATAAGGTGAAGTCCCAAGACTGGAAAAACACCATTATCAGCCTCAACAAAAAGTTGAGATCCCTCATCAAATCCTCTAAAGCTAGCTATGAAAACAGAATTGCAGCAGATAGTAAAGAAATCCACAAGGCCTTCTATAGTTATGTAAAGAATCTCCACGGCAATACCCAGATTTGCTCGGAGCTACTGCACAATGGTACCGCCTATAATGAGCCAACAGATATTGCCAATATACTGGGCCAACAGATTCAGTGACAACTTTACTCCTCTCTCCCCTAAAGGACTAATCACAATACCAGTAGGTTGCCAGGTACCCAGTATTACTGCTGCACAGGTTAAAACAGCACTCTCCAAGGCCAAGAATACAGTTTCTGTGGGACCTGACAATATCTCTGGCTGTGTTCTACATGAACTACAGAGTGAACTGGCACTTCACCTGCGTGCCCTGTTCAACCACAGCCTCACCTCAGGCTTTGTCCCTACCAAATGGTACACTGCTACAGTCATCCCTCTCCACAAAGGAGGAATGACTACAGACCCTGGGAACTACTGTCCCATTAGCCTGATAAGTCTGATATGCAAAGCTATGGAACACATCATCACGGACCTAATAAACAAAGATGTAGGGATCTCCAAACTATGGCTCCCACACAGTTTGGTTTTGTGAAGGGTAGATCATGCCTGCTCAACCTGGTCAACTTCTCTGTGTCAGTCACCAGACCTGTGGATGAAGGCAAGGTGGTTCATACAGCCTACCTTGATCTGGCCATGGCCTTTGATACCATTCCCCACACAGGAATCACAGAAAAACTCACTAAACTAGGCATCAACCCCTATATCACTAGGTGGGTTGCAAACTGGCTCACAGATAGAACCTACAGTGTGAAAGTAGCTGACTTCAAGTCAGACTACTAACCAGTCACATGTGGAGTCCCACAGGGTTTGGTCCTGCGTCCTCTCCTATTTGGTATCTCCTTCTCTGAAGTCCAGACCAACATGAAAGGACTCTGGCTGACAAAGTTCGCAGACAATTGCAAGTTGGGAGCTATTATTAACTCCCCAAGTGATGTTGACATCCTACAGAAAGGCCTCAGTGAGACCAACGACTGGTGTCAAAACCATGGCCTTAAGTTCAATGCCAAAAAATGTGTCGTCATCCCCTTTGGGAAAAAAATGGTTCCCATAAATTACCACATCGATGGTAGTCCACTAAACACAGAAGGCATTATAAGAGATCTGGGAATACAGGTTGACAGCAACCTCTCTTTTGAGCACTACACTGTCACTGTGGTCAGAAAAGTCCTTCTATGTGGCACATCTCATTAATAAGGGTTTTGCATCCAGGAAGAAAGAGGTCATTTCTTCCCTCATTAGGCCAATCATCGAGTACAATGCCCCATTTGGCATGTACCTCACTAGACACCTGTAACAACTAGAGAGGCCAGAAAAGTACCTCAAAAAGAGGATCCTAGGCCTTAAACACTTGTCCTATATGGACAGACTCAAAAAACTCCAACTATTCTCTGTCTCATATCGCCTACTTTAGAAGTGATCTCTGCTTGACTTACAAAGCCATGTCTGACTCAGCTCAGTTAGAAATGCTACATCTAAAGAAATCCCAATCCCTGCACACCACATGCTCCAGAGACCTCAGCCTCATTATCACAATCAACAGAATGTGCTGGAGGGACAGATTCATAACCCAGAGACTGCCCATGCTATGGAACAGACTTCCCATACATGTCAAGTAGAGCACCTTGCTAACCCTCTTCAAGAGAAATCTTGATGAGTGGATGGGAAATAGAAAATTCACCCTGGGGATCACTCCAGTGGCTCTACTTGACAGAGATACTGGAAACTAAGGTCGGGTGCCATGATGCTAGTGTAATCCTATGGGCTAGGCTTGTAAAGACCCCAGGGCCATTACCCTAGTACACACCTATGAACCTATGTATTTTTTTCATATTGTTATTATGTGTGCAAGTGTTAGTTACATACGTTATTAAACCACCGTTATCCTGCTTATGTCTTAATCATGCTTCTACTCCCCAACCATCAAGAGGCTTTCTTAGTGCACACCATGAAGTATTTCCTTTCTGACACCTATACATTACTACCTCTTGTGGCAGATGCAGTTAATACACAGCTTTGCAGAGTGTTGAGCATGATAAGCAGTAGTTTGCATCTGATATGGTATGTCTGTCAAAAATTTGTGACACATAGCAGTGGCTTACCCAAAGATGGTGATATGGCACAGTAACAGAGCCACATTTGTAAGTCTCAGACTCTATGTTACATGAGCCATAACCATTCCAATAGGATACTGATGTAATCCCTTCAAGTTTGTTACTCATGACACAGATATGCTTCTTTCTGAGGTGTCATTGGTTGATACACCTCTCTCTCTGAGGTCTGACCTCAGGCATATGTTTCAGTCTGGTAAGATGTAACTACTGAATATATCAGACAATGCTTACTGGTATTATTTATTTCCCCAAAAATACTGATCTGTATTCCATGACTTAATGCAAACATTTATGTATACCTTTTATTCTTTTGTGCAGTGGCATTATTCTGGGTGAGAGTAGAATGCTGCTCAATGTAAGGTGTATACCTGCCTGAGACACATATTCAGACAGATCAATAATGTCTCTCTTCATGTAGTCCAGGGAGGTCTAGTCTTCATGTAGTCTCGGGTCTTTAACACCCATAGGGACTATGATAAAAGTCATACAGGTGTCTGTGGTGTAATGACTCAGGTGCGTGTGTGACTTGGTGGATCCTGGCTTCGGACAGGCAGCTGACCATTATCTTCTCCTTGTTCAGTCTGGTGAGTGGAGCATCTGTGTGTCATACAGTGTTGTCCTGGGTAATGTGTCGGGCTGCCTTATGGTCTTTGCTGTGGGGCTTCACTAGATATAGGAGCATGCGTGTTGTTTGGTGTTGCCTTTTGTGAGTGCTTTAGGGATTGCTGAGGCTAGGCATTACTGTTTATAGGCTTAGGAGGTCTTTGAGGTTTGGGAAGACTGCTTTTTAGTGCCTTAGCATAAGTTGGACTGGCAGTTAGGATTTACTGGGAGACGTACTATTTACAGAATGAGTAAGGTGTGTGTGTGTGTGTGTGTGTGTGTGTGTGTGTGTGTGTGTGTGTGTGTGTGTGTGTGTGTGTGTGTGTGTAATGGATGAAGTGTGTGTGTGTTCTTGACAACCTTGTTTGCTTCCAATGAAGTTGTGTATGTGCATCTCTCACATTCTGCGTTTGTTTCTTTAAGTATTAAATGGTTGTCTGTCAACATGAGACAATTGCTATATTGTCTGTGGATGCCCATATCGAACAAGCATAAATGGAGATGTATGGAAATTCCTTAACCATGTTGCCAGGAGCTGTATTAGGGTAGGCTACTGTAGGTTATGAACTGGGTTATGCAGAAGTCTTCTTTCAGCTGCTCCCATTAGGAGTCACCACAGTGGGTCATCTGTTTCCATTTCTTCCTGTCCTCTGCATCTTGGTCTGTCACACTGACCACCTGCATGTCCTCTTTCACCACATCCATAAACTTTATGTTAGGCCTTCCACTTTTCATCTTACGTGGCAGCTCCATCCTTAGCATCCTTCTCACAATATATCCAGCATCCCTCCAAAGCACATGTCCAAACCAAGGCAATCTCACCTTTCTGGCTTTGTCTCCAAACTGTCTAACCTGAGCTGACCCTTTAATACACTGATTCCTAATCCTGTCCATCCTCGTCACACCCAGTGCAAATCTTAACATCTTTAACTCTGCCACCTCCAGCTCTGACTCCTGTCTTTTCATCAAATCCACCTTCTCAAACCCATATAACATAGCTGGTCTCGCTACCCTCTTGTAGACCTTCCCTTTCAATCTTACTGGTACTTGTGTGTCACCAATCACTCCTGACACTCTTCTCCACCCACTCCACCCTGCCTGTACTGTCTTCTTCACCTCTCTTCCACACTCACCATTCTCAGAACTGTTGATCCCAAGTATTTAAACTCATCCACCTTCACCATCTCTCCTCCCTGCATCCTCACCATTCCTCTATCCTCCCTCTCAGCCACACAAATATAGTTTGTCTTAGTCCTGCTGACCTTCATTCTTCTCCTCTCCAGAGCATATCTCCACCTCTTCAGGGTCTCCTCTATCTGTTCCTTACTTTCACTACAGATCACAATGTCATCCGCAAACATTATAGTCCAAGGGGACTCCTATCTGAGCTTGTCTGTCAACCTGTCCATCACTATTGCAAATAAGAAAGGGTTCAGAGCTGATCCTTGATGTAATTCCACCTCAAACACATCCATCACTCCTACCGCAGACCTCACCACTGTCACACTACCCTTGTGCATGTCCTGTACAACTATTACATACTTCTGTGCCACTCCTGACTTCCTCATACAATACCACAACTCCTCTCTAGGCACCCTGTCATATGCTTTCTCTACATCCACAAAGACCCAATGCAACTCCTTCTGACACTCTTTATACTTCTCCAACACCCTCAGAGCAAACATTGCATCTATTTGGGCGGTATCTGGATTTGGCACTAGAGTGTGTTAGATTTTGCAAAGATTTGTTAGTAGTGCTATTTAACATGCAAACTAGCTACTCTAAGCTTGTCTCCATGCAATGACTTTGCTTTAGTCCATGTAGCCAGATGGGTAGAGTTATGGCCTGATGAGCAATAGGTGCAGGGTGTGAATACATAGAAGGGAAAATAAGCATTTAGTTTAGGGTGGGATGTTGGTATAATGGTTAAGGGATTTACCTTACAGTCCTAAGGTACAGCATTTGATTCTTACATGGGATAATTGGCTAGGTTTAAAATGGCCACCAAGGGGAGTTAGCCTAGTACTAATTTATGAACAAAGGGCTTTAAATAATATACCCTTTATTATTTTATTCACAATACAGAGTTTTAAATAATAATGGCTTATTCATCAGTCCTTGATGTGTGCCATGCTACAAGTTTGTCACAAAGGTTGAGCAGACCTGTGTTATGAGACTTTATTTTGGTTTTGTGGCATGCAGTTTATTTATTTATTTGTTTGTTTATGTATTTCAGTTGATGTTATTATAGTCATTGCTGTGATTTCTTATGAGCATGTTCGGTTAAATGGTACACTAGAAGCATGACATTTAGCACAGAGCACATGATGTAATCAATGTCCTTGGATAGTTCTTGTCATTTGTTCTTCTTTGTTAAAAAGTAACAGAATAGCCTCAGGAAGGTTGGTTTTGCCAACATCCAAGCAATGGTGTTACTGCCCTACAAGCAGAGAATAACAACATTTGTTACAGGCCAGTATACAGCTGGTGTATGTGAAATGCAAATTTTCAACAGTTCCCTTACTAACACACATTAATGTTTCACCTGGTTATGATTTATGTTATTGTACTGTCATACAGGTATTACTAATATGTCTAACAAGGGTCTCTATTAGTTCTCTGAAGTCACTCTTCAGCAAACGCGCACTCATTGACCTGTACTCAGCAAAAATCACTTCCACAATTTGCTGAATACTCCCAGGACAAAGAAATACTTGCCCCGCAGCACAACAAACCCAAAACACCCCCCAACTATATATACCAACTCTGACATCACACTACAGTGGAGAAAAGGGTAAAGTTGTGCTGCAGGGTAAGTATTTCCTTGCCCTGCAAGTATTCAGAGAATCACAGAAGTGATTTTCACTGAATACGGGTCGATGAATGTGTGTTTGCTGAAGAGTGACTTTGGTGAACTAATATAGCCCCTCTAACAAAGTTCACTTCAGGGCCAAAAGTAATTCACACTATGACATATTGCATTCACAGGTGTATTTTGATAGATTTTTGTATTTCAATGTGGAAGCTGCTGAAGGAAGAACACACATAGCATAACTGGTTAGACTCACACAAATGCATCATACTCAAATAATTATAACATGACAGGTGATACATTACCCCTGTAGCTTATGTCATTTTACAATACTGCCAACATGTAATTTTGTTTAGCATAAGTCTTGTATGGGCTACCCACCCATTTGTGGTATTTCTATCACACATAAATACATCGTATACACAGGAATACCCTGTCATTGCTACAGACCCAACCTAGTTGTCAAGGCACTGACTATATGAGTTTTGCCTTGATTTATGTGCATGTTAATAAATATCACAAGGCCATACCCCTCATTTTGCAACTATGTACATCTCACGTCTGTTATAGTATGACAACTGCAAGTATGGATAGCAAAACACTATTCTATTGATATGCTGTTCAAAGTGACAGTTCTGTATATGTGTCATGCCCTTCTGGATTGCAATACATGCATAAACAGTCATACTTTGTGCTATGCACAACATGCAGGTTGCTGACACAAATGCTTGTTTCCTATTACTGGAATGAGTTCACAAGTGTCTGTGATTTTTCCCAGCATTTCCCCATTCTACAGGTGTGTACATTGCCATTAACACTTCATTACTGCCTCCTTCATACATGTATGCCAAGGAATGGGTTACAGTTCTTTAACCTGTACATATGTTCTGACATCAGTCGTGTATGTAAATTATTTTATTTGATTATTCTCGCAGTATACATCGCAATGGCAGTGTAGTTCCATACATCTGCACCACAGGTGTAGTTAGGCATAGTCTATGTACTCCAGACAGTACTTTTTTTCCTGAACATCTCTCACAAAATGTATAGTGGAAACACTACATATTTTTAACTGTCTGAACTATTGTATAACCTACATTCCTATACAAAACATGGTTTCCTAACACAAATTTACCTCTAAAGTAGCCTTTTTATGGTTACACGCAGCAACAATTGAAAATACATTTTTTAAATGATAGGTCAATGTTGGAGACAACAGCATAAGTTTAGGTACAAATTATAAATTTCTGGATACACACCTAAAGTGCACTACCCACAGTATATGCAATATCCCCCTAATGTATCTGATTTTATTTTGCCAACAGCTATCTCACCTCTCCATTTAACATCATTTTACATTTATCACATTTACTCCATTTCTTACACTATAGCTGTGTCCCTCTCATCTCCTTTTGTCAACATTTCTTTGTTATGATGTCGGTGTGTCCCTGAGTGGACAGGATTACTTCAATAGCTATCAGAAGTATTATTAAAAGTGCTTGTACAGTTATCTATTTATATATAACTACATGTTCCTCATTAACCATTCTATAACCCTCTATCAGCTTATAGACAGTCCAGTCCTCAGCCTGTTGCTATAAGACAACTTAACAATCTAAAGATCACAGTACTCAGCATAACATTAAAGCATCAAAATAACAAAATTAGGTATTTAAATATTATTGTATTTAATATTTTCTGCATTTTTCTTTTGAAATTTAGTTAGTTTTGATCTGGCAAAGCATCACTGCTATACTTATCCTAGAACAAAGCTAATTTTGAACAGAATTTATAATTTGCTATGACACAATTAGACCACATTCATGTATATGATTTATTCCTGACATTCATATAATTTGTATATTGAAGCTGCTTCTAGATACCAGGCTACATGGTGTTAAAGACTGTGATAATGCACTAAGCCCTGGAAATTAGATACTTTTATAAACTGTCTCACCTGTTAGCTATGCTGGCAGGTAGACATGGGAAAAATTGTTTGGGAAAGCACTTGCATGAAAAGGCCTGACATTATGTAAAAATAATAAGTACAATATGTTAATATGCTTTGATTATGCATGTAGGTCTGTGTATTACAGGCATTAGAGGTGCATTTTTGGATAGGATGAGTTCTGGAGTTGTTTGCAACATGGCAGGGCTCTTCACTAAGTTATATATTTATTACTAGTTCTAGATGTACAATGCTTAAGTATGAGCCATTATACGTTAACATCAAGGCACTTTGTAGGATCAAAATGACTTCATGGATGTACACTGAAAGAAATGAATTTGATATGCCTTGTAGGGAGTGATTAAGATCACTAGGATGTTGATTTTCAGCATTAAGGTGTCTTACAGCAGCAAGCTGAGGACTGGATTGTCTATAAACTGACAGAGGGTAATAGAATGATTGTAAGGAAGTATGATTCATATTGTCAGTGATCAGGACTTTGAATTGAATGAATCCAGTTACATTTTTTCTTTCTTTCTTTTGGTAATCAGAGTAGATTCTGGGAAAAGAGGTTCTAACATGAGAAATCTGGAAAAGAGCAAGACTGCATTAAGGCTGTAAATGGGTCGTTGTATATTTTCTACTTGCAAGGTGCTAAGTTCAAAGGATCCTATCCATAAATATTGTGGTCTGCTGTAGGGCTTGTGCACCATAAAATTGCATACAAAAGGTCTATGTGGTTCATGAATACCTAGTACACTATGCAGGCAAGATCCTATCATGCAGTCTTTCCCCACAGTGCAACACTAGTAGCCAAAACAACAATTACATATGAAAATTAATAAACCCTTCCAAATATACCATGTTCACAAATTCTATGACACAGTTGTGGGCACTGGTCTCAACAGAATAAACCACAGGAGTTAATGTGAGTGCAAACAACTGTTGTAATGTTTGTTTGTAGGTGTAGCAATCCCTCCACTGCTATTCAACAGACAGCGCTGACCAACATGTTAGTGTAAACCCCCCAGACGCCTACACTGAATAGCAGGAAAAGCCCTACCTACAACACAGCCCCCCACAATTCAGGGAAAACTTTTATCACATACAACCTTGTCCCACCCCTTCATACCATGATGCTGTTTACTTCCCACCATGAAGCTGATTACTTCCCACCAATGGGAGCTTGCACAGCATCTGATCTCCTTATTATCACATTACTGTAATGAATGCCAGTTTACCGTCATGCCTAATAACTATTATTTTTTATGATTCACACTCAGCTACGGCAGCAGATCTCAGTGCAGTGGCATAAGGCAGGTAGTTATGACACAGTGTACTGTACCAAAGTACTACACATAGTTACTTGTCAAGGCAGACTACCTTAACTACCTGCCTGCCAGTCAGAGCAGAGGTACTGGTGTACCCAGTGGTATTGTGTGCCATTCATAAAAATGGGCTGGCATTTTTCACCATTAGGGATTGCTGAGATTAATATATGTGTGAATTATATTAGTCTTCAGTGGTGTACCAGACACAGGGGTGGAGTAACAAGGGGGCAGATGAAAATGCAGCTCCTGGCCCACATATCTGAAATAGGTCCTGATACTTTTCCTCCCACTTTAGTCTACACTCCTGAGGTATTGTGACAGCAAAATAAATAGGACTCTAATCATTTACAGTTCCAGGCCCATTAAACTCATTATCCAGCACTGAACAGAGCAAATTAGTACACAGGATGCTGATCTACATCTGCAACCTTGTGCATGAATACCAGGAAAAAAACGATAGCAAAATATTATATGGCAGTTTGGAAGGAACAAGGTAGGGGCTAGAATATCAGTGAGATATAATGATAGAGAAAGATATATGATCTGTAAAGTTTCTGACTATGTGGTTCATTATCCAATGCATCAACCTCTTACAGAAGTTTAACTGAAATTTATTCTAAATAAAAAAGTGAGAGATAGAGAGAGCCTTACTGAAAATACTAAAAAACTCCCTAACTTAGATATCACTAATATTAACACACTAAAATAATCAAAAACAATGTTGACACATCATGATGCATGTTCCCAGTATAATCTTGATGCATGTAAAAGTAAGCATTGCTTTTTTGCAGAATGAAAAGCCCTCCTGCACCTCTATATGAGGGGGCTGCACCTCCACATCCTCTTCTACTTAAATATAATAACACCGAGACTGGGCAATTCCCACGGAAGGGCATATTCTCTAATTCTGAGGGCTGGCAATCTTGCACACCTGTTTACACCTGTTGGCCATCTGTTTTGTTGACTAAAGTAGGGATTTTTGTCCTCAGTATTACAAAATAACAACTCTTTATCTTGCAAACAGTAATTGACAAAGTTTTAGCTTATTATGATTCACAGCACTGGACTGTACCCCATGTTTTAATAACAGCCCAAAGCACTATTTACAAATCTTCTAACCCTCCCCTGCCAATAGTTCTTCTTTTATAAATTTCTATAGCATTATGCAATATAGTTAACAATTGCTGTTTCCTCTGCCTTGTCAGTATCCAATGGGTTCCTATTAAATGATTGAAGACGCATTCTTTCGAATACGTCTTGATCGAACTTGAAAGCATGAAAAGGCAAAATAGCGAAACAACATATAAGCAAATTCTTTCCCAGTTTGCTGTTTTTGTCACTGTAGTGCAATCTCGGAGTTGGTATATTTAAGTAGGGGGATGTGGGGGAGTGAAGCCCCCCACTTTATGTAATGTTTTAATTTTTTTTTTTTTTTTTTGTGGAACAGTGATTTTTTTTCCCCTTAGAAAAAAATCACTGTTCTAAGTGTTCGAGATTGTAAGCTTTTGCTTACATGGGTTCAATAAATCATTGTTCGCTTTTTTAAGCATTCAATGATTTAACATAGACCAGTATACAATGATCAACTTATATTGCTGACAGAATTATCCTTTCACAGAGCAACCCAGGACCACTATCTGGTCAAGTGACTTGCTCAGATTCATCAAACTCTGTGTCTTTGACTTAAGGGAAGTAGTTTGTTAATGGATCAGAGCCTTAATCCCTTGTTGCAGCTGTCAGACTGCCTTTCGTGCTTAAGTCATTGGGGAAGAGACACACTTCCATTTACATGAAAAACATTTTGA
Source organism: Protopterus annectens (assembly GCF_019279795.1). Lineage (NCBI taxonomy): Eukaryota > Metazoa > Chordata > Ceratodontiformes > Protopteridae > Protopterus > Protopterus annectens. Next base: position 847,337,994 of record NC_056728.1, on the reverse strand, counting down.
TTCAGTAACAATAAAATTCTTACTTGTCTTTTTAAAATGAATTAGAGCAGCCAAAGCAGAGTCAAAAATATATAAACCAAATAAAACTACTGCCTCTGGTCCGCAGACAGTAAAAGCAAGACATACCACCATATACAAAATGCCAAAATATGAACAGTGCAATATGAATAGTATACACAGATTTTATCAACAGTTGAGTGCTTTCATTCAAATTAACTTATTCATAACTGAAGTAATGACTCTTGATTTAGAAAACATTTATAAAAACATCAATTAATGACACCCAATAAAGATGACAAAATAATTAAAAGCCATAACATGACTAAAATACAAGGTTTTAAGATTTGGAGAAATACAGACTTTTAAAATTTTAAAGGAAAATATTCCTGTTACAAAACTTGTATTAGTACCTCTTGTGATGGCTTCTCTACCCCAGGCCACTAATCAAGGAGCCTCAATCCTCACCACTGACACCAGTGAGAGACAGTCACTAAGAACAGGAATGGATTTAAACAGTATTTTCAGATGCAGCTCTCTGCATCAAGCACAATTTTCCCCAAGAGCACACAGGGAGCACGTTCAAAACTTGGGACTGGATTATCTGTCTCTCCAGATCCCAAACAAGACTCACTTTGGGGCACTGTGTCCCAGTTCCAGTTAGCTGACATGCCCACACCTGGGTATTTGATTTTCACACAGATACACACACACACACACACACACACACACACACACACACACACACACACACACACACACACACACACACAGTCCTGGGAAAGGCTGGCACAGTTTTACTAGCTGTAGCCCTTCTGCCCAGACTATAAGGTAACCACACTGCCACCAGTCAATTACTAGGGTATACAATTATACTGAGTAAAATCAATACTAACATAAATGGTATAATGTAACCAAAGCAGCAAGGCCTTTTGGAGTGGCTAAGGCATCACTAAAATAAGCACACATACTCTCAATATGTTATTCTCTAAAAGACCAACCAGAATGAAAGATGAAAGATTAGCTTAATAATAAATAATGAAATAGAAAACATGAGAATACTAAATATCTAAGTTCAGTAAACACCAGAGTTTCAATCACAGGAGAAATAAAAATAACATAGTTGGACATATTCAAACAGATGCAGAAAAACACTACTTAACTAATCTCTCTGTATTTCCTGACTGTCTAAAGAATAACTGTTCCCCAGCTAACTTAATTAATACAGCAAGGCAAGATTAGATGCTGAGATTCTTATTTCTACAAGGCAAGGTGATGAGCAACAACTGAACTGAAATTAATTTTCTGAACGACTGACTGTGATAACTGACATAGATCTTTTATATGAGGTTCCAAAAAAAAAAAAAAAAAACAAATTGCCGTGAGAGTTCCATCCTCTCAGTGCTGGTTATAGAATGAAATCACATTTTATCACTGGACTCTGTTACAATACACATTCAGAGCTTTGCTAAGATCTTTTGCAGTATTTGAAACTTATAGAATAATTTCAAAAACTTCTACTCTTCCCTTCCAGCATTCTTTGTTTAAAAATATCAGTTATAATAACACTGTTGATATGTTTTTAACACAAGCATCTGTACAAGTTAGTGTGTTAGTCAAATGACACAAAATTATTTACAAAACTCAATCTATGTCAGCATACATCACACATGCACTCCCCTATTCTCCCTGGCAGAGATGGCAACACCCCACATTGTCACACCTCATATTGAAATAAAGAGGTAAAATACATTGCATTGAAACTAATAAATCCACAAAAAGTTGCCAAAAAGGGCCCGAACAATCACTAATAAAGAATAAAATAGATCCCAGAAGGAGCACAATGAAGCTGTCAGACAGTCAGTCAAGTTTTAAGTAGTTTAAGTAGTTGTGAAGACATGGGGATAGTGTACTTGACGAAGTGTGTTCACTGTCAAGCATTTTACATTGGAAAGACAGAACGTAAACTAAAAAGAAAAAGAAGAAATTTATGAGCACATGTACAAGGTACAAAATAAAAAAGAAATGCCCTATAAACACAAACGAGAATGCAAAGATGAACAATTTTCATTTTTTGTACTAGACAAAGTGAAAAACGACAATAGGGGCGGTCTATAAGAAGAAAGAATAGAAGACAGCTTTGGTGGCAAGTAACTTACAAGCCAACAGATATCTGGGGCTAAATGATTGTATCTCCATAGACCCCCTTGTCAAATTAAGAGCTGCTAAATTATAAGGTCTTAATAAGATGGTTTATTTTTTAAATGTTCATACTTGTTTCAACAGTTTTAACTTTTTTACTAGAATTTTTTATTAGAAGATTTTTTATAGTAAAATGAGTTTTTAATAATAAATTATACTGGATTTCATAACACCACATATTAGGTTTTATTTGTTTGTATCAGTGGTATATTTTTGTATAGCTAGTTATAAGACTTTTAAGAGATGTTTAATGTGAATGGTGTGTAATTTATTCTTTCACCATAAGATGGTGCCACAATTCCGTTCAACAAAAAGGTTTTTATGATTTTGTAAGTAACTAACAAATGGTATTATTTGTTATACTTTACAAAAAATACATATTGGTATATCGTATGTATTGACTGTTTTAACATGATTTTTACAATGGAATATAGTTTTGAAAAGTTCTTAGACCATAAAAACATTTTGTTTCCACGGAGTTTTAAAGTCATATATTTAAACTGAAGTCATTTAGTATGAAATAGGTGATTGGATGTTATTAATTCAAACCTGTATAAATAAGAACTGTTCTAAGACCAGCCCACATCTGATGAAGTTTTAAAACAAAAACGTATTAGGTAGATTGAGCGTTATATGGTGGTAAAGTGGAGTGAATACTTTATGTTTTTTTCGTGGAGTGGATACTCAGAATAAACTACTTAAAACTCGACTGACTGTCCAATAGCTTCATTGCGCTTCTTCTGCAGTCTATTTTATTGTATTGAAACTACGTATAATTTTAATTTTGCTGCTCTGTGTTTTAACATAGGTGCTATAGAAATTACATCATTGAGACATGGTGGTCTATTAGCTTGTAAAAATAATTGCCAATATAATTCATAATACTATAAAAGATCTTCCCAGTGACCAAATCTTGGATTTTATTGCACCTGCTCCATAATGTAAAATTTAAATTTGACAACTCCACAAACTTTAGCATTCTTAGCCAAAGAATTAATATCCATATCATATCAAATGTTGTACGTATATTCATATATATATTTCTTCAGTGCCCTTTCGGTTTTTCCAATACAAAAGGCACTGCATTGGTAGGTGCAAATATATACACCAACAGTGTTGCAGTTAGAATAAGTCTGGACTCTTAAATATTTTCCTCGACTGTCCAAATGAATAAATTCAGTATTACTAATATAAGGACATTGCCTACAACTACCACATTTATATATAGGTTCATAGGTAGGTACTAGGCTATCAGCCCGAGGGCCTACGTAACCCTAGTCAACAAGGTTCCATGGCTTACGCCACCCAAGAAAGTTATTTTCCTGTGCCACTGTTGAGCAGAGACACAGAAGTGATCCCCGGGGTGTATCTCCTACTTCCCATCCACTCATCAAGATTTTTCTTGAAGAGTGCTAATGAAGAACTTTGCTTGACATAGATGGGTAGCCTGTTCCAGAGTATGGGGAGTCTCTGGGACAGGAATCTACCCCTCCAGCATGTCCTGTTTATTGTGGTGACAAGGTTTAGGTCCCTAGACCGTGTAGCTCAGCGGGATTGGGATTTCTTTAGGTGTAGCACGTCCAACAGCTCTGGGTTTGACATAGTTTTATATGTTAGGCAGAGATCACCTCGGAGTAGGCGATATGCTATGGAGTAAAGCTGGAGTTTTTTGAGACGGTCAGTGTAGAGCATCTGTTTGAGGCCAGTAATCCTCTTTGTGAAGTACTTCTGTGGCCTTTCCAGCTGCTGCAGATGTCTTGTGAGGTACATTCCAAAAGGGGTGTTGTACTCTATAATGGGTCTAATGAGTGTTGATTAGAGGGGAACAATGACCTCTTTTTTCCTGGATGAGAACCCTTTTATGATGAGATGTGCCACGTTGAAAGACTTCCTGACTACTGTGGTGATGTGACTATCAAAGGACAGACTACTGTCCACCTGGGTTCCAAGGTCTCTTATCACACATTCAGTGTTAAGCAGACTGCTGTCTATGTAGTAGTTCATGGGTACAGAGTTTTTACCAAAGGGGATGGCAATGCACTTTTTGGCATTGAGCTTGAGGCCATGGCTCTGACATCAGGCATCTGTCTCAGCGAGGCCCTTCTGTAGGATTTCCATATCATTTGGGAGCTTGACTATGGTTCCTAGTTTGCAGTCATCTGCGAACTTCATTAGCCAGAGGCCTTCTGTGTTAGCCTGTACTTCAGAGAAGTAGATACCAAACAGGAGCGGTCCCAGGACTGTTGTACTCCACTTGTCACTGGTTTGAGGTCAGATTTGGAGTGTGCAACTTTTACAGTGTGGGTTCTGTCAGTGAGCCAGTTGGCAACCCATCTTGTGATGTAGGGATTGATACCTAGTTTAGTGAGTTTAGCTATAATTCTAGAATGGGGATGATGTTGAAAGCCTTGGCGAGGTCAAGATAGGCTGTGTGAACCATCTACGGCATTGGTGACTCTCTCAAAGAAGTCAATCAGGTTCAGGAGGCATGATCTGCCTTTCACAAACCCGAACTGGATGGGATCCAGAGTTTGGAGGTTACCAATGTCTTTGTTTATGAGTTCCATGATGATACATTCCATGGCCTTGCAGACCAGGCTCGTCAGGCTAATAGGGCTTTAGTTCCCAGGATCAGTGGTGGCTCCCCCTTTGTGGAGTGGGATAACTGTTGCTGTACGCCATTCATTGGGCACAAAGCCTGATGTGAGGTTATGATTGAACATGGTGTTTAGGTGGGGAGCCAGTTCGTTCTGAAGTTCATGCAAAATGCAGCCTGGGATATTGTCTGGTACCATGGATGCTGTGTTTTTGGCACATATACTAACTTTTCTATTAACGCTAGTTTTACACTTTACATCATTGTACTCATACATATTTTTTAAACATACCCCCTTCCTATATGTAAACTTAGGGGTATTTTTAACAATGCCAATTGTACCAGATAATTGACTAAAAAGTCTTCAGTATTCTAAGATCATCTCTTTTATGTGATAGTATTCCCTATTATATTCTAGCCAAATAGCAGAACAATAGGTTTCATCTTTGTTTTGTTCCAAGTTATTACATTCACCCAGCAGCCTAGTTGGTAAACTAATATGGTTGGTCAGATTACTGAACCAGTCTTTGTCCTCATTATCTATTGGCTTCCAGTGACCTAATGAGGTTTTATCCCTTCCATGTAACCAGGAAGTTTTGTCAGATGTAATGACTACACATTTGGAACTGGACCAGCGGTTTGTTTTTTTTCAATTCCACAGCAGAAGACAGTGAAGCTTCTAAGAGTGTCCACTCACCATAGTCATGGCTTTAGCTCTGTAAACCATTGGCACTGGCTTTACTGAACTAAATTTGTTGCCATTGCATTTCACTCAGACCATCTGGAACCATTTGTTTGAATCAAATGGCTTAGCTGTGAATATTTCAGAAATCCTTATAACTAAAACTGTTGTACTAACTCCTGAAAAGATTTCAGCTCATAAGAGGCAAAAATTGAAACATTCATTTAAATCTGGTCTCTAACCAGTTACCCCATAAAACACTTAAATCATGAAAATGATTACCAGGAACTCTGGATAGCAAAAGGGTTGGAAAAATAGGTCTGTCCACTGCTGCAAGAATAGCATCACTATTGTCTCATAGGTAAGAGTGGTGTAGATGTTACTGAAATTCCTCCCTCAGATCACCCCCTGCTTACTGTCTCATAGGTAGGAATGGTGTATATGTTACTGAAATTCCTTCTTCAGATCACTCCTTGCTTATTGTTTCATAGGTAGGAATGATGTATGTGTTACTGAAATTCTTCCCTCAGATCACCCCTTGCTTATTGCGTCATAGGTAGGAACAGTATATATATTACTGAAATTCCTCCCTCAGATTACACCCTGCTTATTGCCTCACAGGTAGGAATGTGCATATGCTACTGAAATTCCTCCCTTGCAACTACACCACTACATGCAAGCCCATAGCATCATTCTTGATATCTGGTAATGCTAATTCACTGAACTGACTCCCACTGATAATCATCTGTACACCACACCTTAGCAGGTCACAAAATAAACTAACAGCAGTTTTACCCACTACTTCAACAATATCCACGATGGTACAATACCCAAATACTAACACACATTAAGCTACATTAGTAATACTGACATTTTGCCTCAATACGTACTGTTCAAAAAGAAGTACCATTTGCTGCCACTTATCAATATACTCTTTTTGACTTTTAGCAGACCCACAGACAGAGCCTTTCCTATCTCAACTTTTAGATCTACTGACTTCTATTTCAGGTACTTAATTTATGTCATTTTCCAGTCCAGTAGGAATAACTCTATAACTTGAGTAGAAAGATCATTGTTAAATGGAAGAACCATTGGTGCTGTAACCTGCAATTTTCCTGGAATCAGCCAACAGTTATCATAAATGAGGAATGGAAGTATTTGATTCACTGAGGAACAAGTAAGTTTACCTTTTATGCTCCTTAAGCCTTTATTCGTGTAATGCTACTTCTCCCTCTTCTGGACACCACTCAAGGTTCAGTCACCAAAATAAATAGCAGTGGGGACAGTGGGCAACCTTGCCACATTCCTCACCCCTCATGAGCAGGTCTTGATATCTGATGACCAAATTTAAGTACTGTTGAAATCCATTCACACATTTTTGTTAAACTCTCAATGCAGGGGCAGGGAATACCAAATGAATCTCATACCAATGCTAGATAATCTAAATTTAATTTATCAAAGGCCTTATCCATATATATAGTATGTGGAAAAGGCAAAAGTCACCATCCTGGAAGAACACTAAGCTGTTAGCAAGATCCCATGGATGGCATCTTGCATTCTAGTCTTTAATAAAAATCACACTGATCTTCCAGGGTCAACCACTCTTTGGACAATTTCAGCCAAAAATATGCATATAGATTTTGTAACCAAAGTTTAATAATGTTATTGGTTCATAAAAACACATCTCCATCTTGGCTTGAGTTTCCTGATTTCAGTAGCATCACTATAACTGCTGATTTCAGTGGTGATGATTTCACCCCTTTAACTACACTTTGATATACATTTAAAAATCCTTCTGCATGGCACTAGCTTTACATTTGTGTACTCCACTGGGAAAAAAAAAACATTTGACCTCAGCTAACTTCAGTTTCTGAAATTACTAACCTGTAGCAGCACCTTTTTTCCCATATAGCCTGCACAACCCCCATATTCTTACTCTGTCAGATAAAGCAGACTCAAACCATGTAAAAGTCTTTTAACTTGTTCTACCTTTCTTCCATCTTGGGCCTTGTATACATTTTGTACATATACTTGATATCCTTTCAATGTATCCTTCCTGCACTATACTGTTTGACCTGTATAATTTCTTACACTGGAGACTGAATGGCATCTTAATTTTAATATATTTCTTTCCACAAAGGGTGACAATACATCAGAAATCCATATCAGATTTTCCATGGCATTTACCTGCCCACTTTACCTAAAATCTGTTGCATTTCTTTCCTCAGGCTCTGACATTCTTCCTCATTTTCTTTTCTCTCTCTCTCTCTCTCTCTCTCTTTGTTTCTCCTGTTCCAATATTTTAATTTTGCTTTCTCTTCTAAACTGAATTTCTGTTCTCTCATGTTCTTCTTGTTTAGGCTTTCAGTTCTAAGTGAATATTTCCCTTCAACACTTCTCATAACACTACCATTGATAAGTTCCCTACTATGTTAATGTCTGATATCTCCCTCCACACACTGAGGACCACTCTCTCTGGATCTAAGTAATTTAGAATTACATCACGTAACCTCCAGATGGATGGAGAAGGACTTTTTCTAGTTATCACCTCAAATGCCAACAAGGAGTGATTGGATAATAAGCCAGTGTAAGATTCTATTCCCTTAATTCAATTTTGGAGCAACTCTGACCGATATAAGCTATCTCTCTCTCCAGGACACGATTTTAATCTGTGTGCATACTGTGTCTAAAACAGAGCTGGCTGATGCCTAAAGGTCTTTCCTCCATTTAATTAGCCAGCTTGCTTGTAGATATCATTTCCTGTTTCTACTAGAGATAAAATTATTGGTTTATTTTTCTGTACATATGCTTGATTAAAGGCCATAATGCAGTTATACTCTCCCCTTAATATTATTTCCCCTGTGTCAGTCAAACAACTGTAACAGAAGAGGCCTTATTTCCTTAAACAATAGGCCTTGGGTAAATAATTAGTCAACTATTACCCAGAGTCCCTCATACTAGCCTTCTAAAATTGATGTTCTCTCTTCACTCATTCTGCAAATGACTGAAACTTCAATTTGGGTGCTTGTTTTTGCCAGGATAACTACCTCTCTACTCTCACCCCCTCCCAAACAATACAAATAAAGCCCATTTTCATAGCGTCACATATTCTACCTTAGAAAAAGCAAGTCAGCACTTTCTTTTCTTAAATAATGCAGGAGTCTGCTTCTTTTTATTGGTCCATTAATAATCTATGAACAGGCAGACATCAGAATATAAATCATGCTCCCATGCCAGAAGCAATGCACTTAAGTAAGAAATTTTCCTTTTCCATTCCATTTCTATGGCTGCAAAAAATATGCAAAGCTACATTACAAGAATACTTTTCTAAGATGACTATTTTTACTGGCTGGGGATTCACCCTGTGAAGTAAACCAATGCTAATTAACACAACTTTAATATCCAAATCAAACTTTTTAATGCAATACCATCAAATTTCACACATGAGCTATTTACAAAAATTACTAAGACCTTCCAAGGTTGGAGGTATAAGATCACTTGTACAAGGTCCCATCATAATGGGAAGCACACCCCAATCCTGCAGCATCAGCCACATAGTAATTCTCATACTGCTTTCATTGTTTCCACACCTCTTTCACCCTTTTATGATTCGCTTCAAACTACAGTCTTTGGATAACAATTTCTGCAACTGCCAAGTGAGAGCAAAGAACATTTGTAGACAATGCTCGTAGAATGATTTGAATGTGCCCAATATGTCCACTTTATACTGAATTAAATCTAAAATCATTGGCAAAAAAGTCACAAAACATGCATTATCATTCCATTACTGCAAAAATGAGACAATTAGAACATCCATGAGTAAATATAAATGTTCCCATTCACCCATAGTTCTTTTACTAGGGGCTACTTATTTTATTTTTTATTTATTTATTTATATTTGTTGACGGGGAGTGTCCGACTGGACGTAGGTCCATTTTCAGCGGAGGTCCGGGGAGAAAAGCTCCACAGTTAAAATAAACAGACAGTAGTTACATTGGATTACATAGCGATTAACAATTTACATAGCAATTACTTACAACATATTTACAGATGAAGAACATAGTACATCAGTAGACAACTAGAATCTTTATCTGTGAAGTACATAACAGACATTAACACATGTTACAATAAGAAGTTCCTGCTGTATAATAAGTACTAGGCTTATGAGCATCTGAGCTTGCTATAATCAAGGTAGTTAGTGGAGTGGAAAGAAAGGTAGTGGTTGGATGGGGTGGGTGATATTAGAGTGGGAGTTGCAAGGGCATAGCCAGCATGTTTTAGTTGCGCTTTTAGTAAAGTTTTGAAGTGGGTGCATGATGGTATGGAGGTAATTGTGGGTGGGAGGGAGTTCCATAATTTGGCTATGGTGCAAGAGAATAGTGCTTCACCAGCAGAGTTATTGGCTTTAGTGATCTGCAAGTGATTTTTGTTGCTGGATCTTAGTGGTCTGGCGGTGTGATACGGTTGGAGTAGATTCTGGAGAGATGGGACATTTAGTGGATGATTTACTAGTTTGTGGGCGAATGAGAGTTGATACCATTGAAGGAGGTGAGGGAGTTCAAGCCAGTCCAGTTCAGCAAGTGAGAGACAGTGGGGACTAAGGTAGGATGCCCCTGTGGCGAATTTGGCGATTTTGTTGTCACAGGTCTCTAGCTTGTTTAGATCGCATTGCCTTAGGTTGGTATATATTGGAGAGGCATAAAATAGGGTGGAGATAAGGTGGGAATTTGCTATTGAAATCTTTGCTGCTTTGGTGAGAAGTTGCTTATTTCTGTATAATGCTCCTAGTTTTTTGTGGACTTTTTTATGGTCATGGATATGTGAATGTCAAATTTTAGTTTATTGTCTATTTCCACTCCTAGCAATTTGGTGTGTTCAGTTGGGTATATAGTGGTGTTGTCTTTTGCTGTGATGTTAAAGTGATAGTTGTTTTGAGTATGTTTGGTGGGTTGGAAGATGAGTAGTTTAGTTTTGTTTGGGTTGAGTATTAATTGGGCATCGGATAACCAAGTTTCAACAGATCAATTAGATCAATTAGTGGTAGATGAGAGACCATGCATTGTTTTAGGACTTTAAGCAACCTCTATAACATCTATGTCATCCCTTAACTTCACTTTAGATCAGTTCAGACAACATCAGGACCCTTCAGTTGGTACCACTAATCCTTCACATGGATCCTTAATGTATATTAACCCTGCCTTTATAGCTCTTCAATGGAGAAAGACATGATTGGTATCAAACATTTGGACTGATCTTGAATTCTTTTGCAACAATTATTGTCAAAAATGTTCTGGCATCATTGTAGAAAAGTACTCCCCCATGGAGTGCTCATAATATCACCTCTTTATGATGGGGAGTGAGAAAATATACTATCAGGAGCACTGCCTCATGTTTTGTGCTAATGGCTTGGGCCATCATACACAATGTGCCACTGCAATTTTGATAAAGCAAACGTCTTTCTTTCAGAGTGTCTATTTAAAAAAAGCAGACATCCCTGCAGAAATGGTGTGGTGTCACTGTAATCTTCATTCCGCTACAGATGCTAAATAAATAAATTGGGGTGGTGTCCTCTTTTTGTTAAGTCTATTGTTATCCAATATTCTGTCTAAACTAGAACTTACCTATAATATAATTGCTAGATTTGCCTCCAACCTACCTTATCTCACCCACTACTGCATTGCTCTAAAATATTACAGTGGCTAGAATTTCATAAACAAATTCTACTACCCCAGCTTCTTATGGCACACTCTATCTTACACAAACCCTCCTTCTGCCCCACTCTCCCTATTCTTATCCAACTTTACAACCCTAACCATGCTCTCCATAGCTTTCAACCGCATCTACTGCATGTCTATAAGCCCAACAAAATGTTGGTAAACTCCTCTGCAGTTACTCTGTAGCAAATGCCTGGAATAAGCTCCATTTAAGCCTTAGATCTAGCACTAACCTAAGTCAATTAAAGTAACTTTGAAAGAAAGTCTCTACAAATCTTGGTCCAGCCCATGCAATGACCCTACTTAACATAACTTTAATTTCCTACAGTTACTCCCTCTATGACCTGAATTAATACAGCTTCCCTCTTGTAAAACTTTGTATCCTATTCTCTCACCTTCTCTGCTGCTTCTTTATATTCTGCTAATCAGTTTCCTTTGCTCCCTGTGCACCCTAACCTGCTGACTGTTCACTGACCTTTTGCACAAGGTTTTAACTCTCTTGTTTTACTGTTCCTATTGCTTTCTTCTACTCTGGGACCTCTATTGCTCTCTATGTTTGTATATATTGTACAGTTTTAGTATGTATATATTGTACAGTTTTAGTATGTATATATTGTACAGTTTTAGTATGTATATATTGTACAGTTTTAGGTTGTATATATTGTACAGTTTTAGTATGTATATATTGTACAGTTTTAGGTTGTATATATTGTACAGTTTTAGGTTGTATATATTGTACAGTTTTAGGTTGTATATATTGTACAGTTTTAGTATGTTGTCTTTTGCTTGCTGCATCTGTCACTGTTGTACCTTGTACTATGCATGCTTAGCCTTTATTCAACTGTAAATTACTCTTTGTATTCTATTATTTGCACTATTGTTGGAGCTATTCTCCTCAAGTCTCCACTGAAAAAGGACTTGTCGCCCAGTCGGACTAACCCAGTTAACAAATATCAAATACATAAAAATAAATAAAAATAAAAGTCATTATTCTTTTACAGGTTTGTTTGTAGTTGGTTCAAAATGTATTTCCCTCATAGTACCTATTTCCGGCAGATACAGTCCACACTCATCTAATACCTTTTCTACTCTCCCAATTCTATCTTCCTGATGATCACATTTTTCTAACAGCTCTACATGCAGATGTACTACCTTCTCCTTAAACTCAAGAACTGTCAATGTTTCTTCATTCCTGGCTCTTCTACATAATCCCCTCACATTTGAGCCTGCCGCTTTGCTTTCTCTGACATTTCAACCTGCTATTCCTAATTCCTCATCCAAATCGCACAAACTGGCATATTTTTGGCAAAAAGAGTATTTTTGAGTGGGTTAATCAATGTTTATATCTTTTTATGCAATGAAAGACACTTATTTCTATCTACTAAAACCAAATGAACTAATTTTTAGGCTGTCCCATGCTGGCATATGTCATAGAGGGATTGGAGATAATATAAGCTGCTTTCTAACCACTGTTAAACTGTATGCCATCACACTATTCCCCCAAGTGTTTTTACACTGGTAGCATGTATGTCTTCTTCACTAGCTTGATATCCTGATCCCTGCATGGCAACATAACTGAACATAGTATTACAGCTGTGGCTTAACCAGGAATCTATATTGGGGAAGTATAACCTCAGTTTATGGGGCTGATTACCCTAAAAAATACAGATAAACATCTTAACAGCCTTGTTTATAGCTTTCTTTGTTTGTGCCTGGTGGTTTATATCTGTTCTTACTACCACACAAAAAGTTCTTTATCCTTCTCTGAGCTTCTTAGGGTCACTCCACCCTGTGTGCATTATAGTTTGGGATTATTATTGCCAAGGTGATTTGATTTACATGTGTCTCTATTTCTGTCATTTCTAAGCCGGCTCTTTTGGTCTCCTCCAGAATCTATGGAACCTAGTTTCTCAATCTTGTATTGTTCTTTCCATCATTTAAAAGGGTTTGTTCCCCATCATTTCTGATACAGAAATGTCAATGAGCACTGTCCCCAGGACTGACCCCTGTGGAACCCTACCAACAACATCTCATTCCTTCCATATAACAACACCTCTTGGTTTCCTGTCAACCAGCCACCATTCTACCCATTCCAACAGCTTCTATCTCCAGTTGTGCTTTTTTATTTTATTAAAAAAATAAATTTTACAGGAGAATGCTACTCATAGTACATGCTGGTCGGTTTTATCTCCAAGTCTCTTTAGTTTGCCTGTCAGTCTTAAATGAGAGACTGAATCAAATGCTTTACCACCTCAGGGTTTACAGCAGTTAAGTTTCTTTTGTTAACTTTCAACTTAACTCATTCATAAACTGAATTAGTTAGGATTGATATGACACGTTTTCCATAAATTTCTTTTGGTCATTATCGTCCAGAAAAAAAGCAGGCTCTTCACCAAAACATTTTCTATTACCTTCCTGGTAGATGAGGTCAGGCTTACTCATATGTCATTTCATAGGTTGTATGTAACCCCTCACAGCCAGTTTTGTAGAGTAGCACCGCCATGGCCTCTCTGCAGTTCTTTGGAACCTCATGACTATTTAATTTTATCACTCCTCGTTAAGTATGCTGAAGGTATGCACATGAACAAAAATACTTATGCTTCTTTGTACTATTCTATCGGATCATCTATATTTATAAATATTGTATGTTTACTGCTAATATGCCTGCTAATTTGCATTGTTACATTTAACTTGTTTTTGCCATTAGGGTCAGGTCACGGCTGAGAGGGTTCTTCAGCCAAACACACCTTTCCAGTTATCAAATATAAAATAAATAAGGTATGATAAGATAAAATAAAACTGGTGAATGATCAAAGAGTTCTATCAAAATATCTGTAAGCTCACGAGTTTATTATCTTTATGGATGTGCTGTCAGGACATTGTATCTTGTTTTCCATTATCTCCTTGGTTTTCTTTGCTGCAGCTTCCGTTGGTACATGACTTGGCCTGTCAGATATTCTCCATCAACTCCTCTACAAGATGACAATCTCCCATCATTTTCTTCTCTGAATACCACATTTTCATGTAGTCATGTACTTGTATATGAATTAATTTATCATTTCTTGAGTAAGCCAGACAGCCAAGAATGAATTACCACAATCTGAAATGACCCTATGTATTTTATTTTTCTACTCATATGTCTGTGCCCTCTAGCACTGAGGCTTTAAAAGTATCCTAGGACAAAATATTACTCTCTCTACTGCTATCATTTTTGTCCATTACTTTTCTACATTTCATGCCAAAAATATTGACTTGTAGTGTTTTCTCAGTGCCTTAGATATAGTTCAGACTCCATATATAATCTCTTCTCACTCAGTACTGCATATAGCTCTTTTCAGTGCTTCCTTTGAACAACATGCAAATTCTTGCGAACATGTTTTTTTTTCAATTTACACATCTTAGAAAAATGTTCACTTATTTCAAATATTTCACAAAATGTATTAAAAGGAGGACACAGCTTACTCTTCTGTTTCTAGCTACACCCAGGGCTGGCCTTAGCAACTGTGGGCCCCCCAATACATACCTGTTTCATCACCCAGTTGTCCCATTACCCTATGGTATACCCCTCTCCTCCACCAAGCCCCAAATGTCACTCCCACAGACTACTAAACTTGAGTTTATGTAACACTATATGATTTTTTTTTTAATTTTTATTTGATTTTTTTTTAAATTAAACAATCAAACAATAGTTCAAGAAAAAACATAATAAAAACATATAACCATTTACAAAAGTCCATAACAAGAGACTCTGTTATATACTAAACCATTACAACTTCTGTAGTAAATCATATAATTTTTGCCAGGAGATGCATTGATGAGTGATATTTATAGTTCTTATTTTTATAGCTGACAATTCTTTTTCACAAACAGATTTAGCTAATAAAACAAAATCCATAAAAGAAGGGGTAGATTTACATTTCCATTTTTTTGCAATGACTTTTCTAGCTATAGCTAAACTAGACCAAAGAAGAGGTATTTGTGAGGCTAGTACTGAATCTTAAACATTAGTCTTACATACTTAGAAAATTGCTAGAATACTGAGCTTTGCATTAACTATCATTTTTCTAAAGGGTATGAAGTCTGAAACTTGCATGCCTGTCATTATTTAGTCTCTGCAATTCATACCCGTCTTTCAGAAAACCACAAATTTTATGAGGAACAGACCAAAATATGAAGCAAAATTAGACAGCTGACAGCTTTGCCCACTGCACAAATCCATATGCCCACATACACCACAAATGTGGTCATCAATTCCAAACATTTGCATGAGTGTTTTTGCTTCAGATGACTGCTTGAGATCAAATTAATGAATAAATACATAAATACCCGAGAAATGCATTTCTGTTGGCTACTGTCAAAGGCATCCAGGGCAGCCAATAGCAACACCCCACCCTCTCAAATTTTTAGCTACAGACATACATGAAGACTCAAAATCAGGAATAGATTTTAAAAATTGTTTTTCTAAGTCACTAGAGTAATAGGGTTTACATTAACAAACATTTTTTTCTGAAAGATATGAAGTCTGAATCTCACATACCTGTCATTATTTAGTCTCGACAATGCAAACCTATCTGCCACAAAACTAGAATACCACAAATTCTATGAGGAACAGATCAAAAATATGCGGTAAAATCAGGGACAGTTGATAGCTATGCCCTCTGCGTGTGTACACATACAATGCTATTAGTACTGCTATTTTCTAAGGTTTGATAATATATACTGACCCAGATATATCTTGTTTGCACACACATAAAACTGCTCACATCTCATAAACACAGAAAGCATCTCTAATCTTTCCAGTCCTCTTTGAATCAGAAATCCAGACTATAGAGCTGATGAAAATAGAACCAATCAATGGGATGTGTGTGTGCATACAGTGAGATTAGAAAGGGAGACTAGTTTGATGTTACGGCTCACATAACTAACAACCTTCCATTTCCAGAATACAGAATACTACATCTCCTAATGTGGAACAAATGGTCAAAATGTGGAACCATTGCATACAAACAGATTGCAAACAACTTCAAGTAGAAAGATTACTGAGTAGTTAAAATCAAACATGTTACTTTATGCAGCATATAAAAGGCTCTTCTGATGAATTAGCATGATTCATTAATAATATCTTGGCTAGCAGTTAAAAAAAATTGTTAACACTGAATGTGTGACACTGACAGACTCTTTCAATGTGGAATGGCGAGGATTCTGAACATGGACTTTATAATACTCAAAATATGGAACTTTACTCATGATGAGGTACACTTGTGAGGTATGACAACTCCTGCTGTAGCAGGGTTCCTATTGAATTGTTGACAGCTTAGGTTGTCAAATGCTTAATCATCGTCACCTAAGTCTCAAACGCTTACAATGGCAAATGGCCACATCATTGAATTCTTTCCTCGGGAAAGAATTCACATGGCCATTACTGGGGATTTGCCCTTTCCCCAATGCAGATCAATCTCGGAGTTGGTATATTTAGTTAGGGGGTGTGGGGGGTTCAGCCCCCCCACATAGGGGGTGTGGGAGGCGAAGCCCCCAACTATGTTTGGGTGTGTTTGTTTATTTTATTTAAGGACGGCCACCCGAATTCTTTCCCGAGGAAAGAATGTGATGATGTGGCCATTCACTACTGTAAGCGTTCGATGCTTAGGTGTCGATGATTAAGCATTCCACAACCTAAGCTGTTTATGTTATGATATAGACTCCTGTAGCATACCCCCCAGCATCTTAGTTCAAGATTTCTTGACAAAGCCAAAAATAATTAAAGAACAGTTAGGGTTGTTGTAGCCTTCTCTCACTGTCTTCTCCTGGTAGGTGTTAAATACAATAAAATATAACATTAGATCCAAATCGATTGGTTTCAACATGTAGTGTCTTTCAGTATAAGGAAGTACATGACAGTTCAGCAACAATTATATTTTCATACTTAATCAGACCATTTCAAAATTATATGTGGAACATTTCTCATTATAAGTCAATGTAATAAGAGTTATCCAATTGCTGTGATACTCTCAGTAATGCCCGCACAAGGCAACTAGCATTTAAGAAAAAGGTATTACACTGCAGTTTCCCATAATGAGTTTTGAAGCCTATTAAACACACATGTTGTGGACCAGCTGGTACCTTATTTCACAACCAGTCCCTGCTAAAGCTATAAAGAGTTTAGGCTGATACCCATGGCAACAGACACTATCTGAGTGTGTATGCATGTATGACAAAGAAGGACATTATGTTTTAAAGCTAGACAATGCAGTACAACCATTTTCTATGACTTCTCAAACCTCAATTATCTGCTAGAAAAGCACATGTTTTATAAGAAACACTACAAACCAAAATGATGAGGCAAAAAATTGAAAATGTGAAAATCTGGGAGTTGAGAAAAGGATACATTGTAGGCATGAAACATTCGCTGCAGTCCAGACAGGGTGTGGATGACTTAAAAATGCAGCAAGTACCCGGTGGCAGCAGTAGCAGTGCTGATCTTGTATAGCACTAAAATCTGGTTTTACCTGCTAGTGAAAAGAAAACAAAGTGCTTATATGCCCCTGGTTGTCAAGAAAAGTTTCTGTTTGCTTCTAATTGATGATAAATAGTCTCCACACCATCCACACACCACTAACTCACTGCAAAGAAAAGTCGCTTGGGATTTAGGGATATAGAGCCTTCTCCACTGTGAGGCTGATGCCTACATAGGGAGTAAGACAGCATATTCTATAACACCTTGCTCCACACTAACCTCTTACCTCTACATCAGAATGCAGGCAGTGAGATGATGCTTCCTCTTACAACATTACAGCTGTGACTGTCTGCAGTGTTGGTAAGTAAGTGTGAGGCCCCCATAGCCATGGGCCCTATTACACGTCAGTCCAATTGGATTAAGGTTGGTCATAGCTACACCTACTACTTGAGGACTGAATTTCAACTGCATAGTCTTTTTACTTCCCTACATTACTGCCAGTAACGTAATTGTTCTATATGGATATTGAGTGTTACTGATTGGTGTGGCCACAAACTGAGGTATTTCATGGATTTGGTTGTTTCCATTGTTGTGCCACAAATTGTGGTGATATTGAGTGATGTTGGTGAATTTTTTAAGTTTCTGGGAGGTGCCAAATACCATGTTTTTTTTTTGTTTTTCTAGGATTAAGCATTAGTTTGTGATTAATGAGCCAGAAATTGAGGCAGTTAAGGTCTTTTCACAATTGTGTTTTGACTGTAGAATGGTCACTGCTGGACCTAAAGAGAAACCTCTCATCAGTGAAGAGGAAGAGTCACAGAGTACGAAGGCCATGAGGCAAGATAGAACCTTGGGGTACTCCTATTGATTAAAGTGCTCAAAAATTTCATTGGTTTGAGGGTGGTATACTGAAGTTCTTAAAGGTTTTATTTAAAAACACTAGCAAAAATGCTGCATTACCTTGGACATAAATAGGAGTTCCTCATTCTGTGAATATTTTTTGGGAATCCCTACCCTTGAGAAAATTAGCACCAATACTTTTGCTATTGACTTACAATTGACCCAGAGGAGTAATGCTTCAGGAAATATAATGGCATATTCAATAATCACTAGAATGTATTAGTAACCATGTCTAGACATTACTAAAGTACCTATGAGATCCATTGCTATCCCTTCAAACAGAACTTCAGTAATAGAAATAGGTATCGGGGGTCTTCTGAACCCAGAATGTGCTGCTCTCTTTGGAAATTCTTGGCAAGCTACACTGAAGTTTTCAATGTCTTTCAGAACACCAGGCTGATAAAGAGTATCTAAATCTCCAACTTTAATTTTGTCCATTTCTAAGTGTCCTCCCAAAATATAGCGATGTGTCAGTTTCATCACAAGTGTTCTAAAAGGTTTTAGAACTATAAGCTGGTACAGTATTTCTTCTTCCTTGTCTTTATTCACCATCTACAAGAAACCGTTGTTCAACTCAAACTATGGATATGGGATGGGACCAGTCTAAACACTTTTCTTTTTTGGTTATATTTGATCTGGCCCTGCTTAACATATCATCCTCTGAATGTACTTCCTTAAAATATGGTTTATTTTCAAATATGCCAAGTCAGAAACACTTTCATCATTTTGATTAGTACACTGATGTGAATCATGACTGTGACTTTCTTCTACTTTTATCTTTGGCTGTCTCTAACTCAAAAGCATAGGTGGTTCAACCATGCTGGTACCATGAACTTATGCCCCACCCTCACTGCTCTTAAAGGAAATATGGTATACTGGTGTTCAGCTACCCAATACACATGCCCAATACTCCCCCCAGTTTTTGAAGTAGTGAAGAGGGAAAAAAAAGTCCACTCCATCTACTGGCACATCAACCACATAGCCAGATACATGATATACACACCCTCACTCCTGCCCTGGCCAATTAGATCTAATTTTTGCTTCCTGCCCTGACCATTATTTCTCTCATTATAATAAAAAATAGAATAAAGACATGTATTTCTTTTAAACTGCAGCAAATTGCTTGCTACATATGTAACAAGCAGTTTATACCCTGTCCTCGGGTCTTAGTGAAAAAACAAACAAATCTGTTATATTTTAAACCGTAGCAAAATGCTTGCTACAATAATATCAAGCAGTTTTCTACACTTTATGTACCCTATACAGAGAACTACAGTGCTCAGGTACAGAAACAAAACAGTTATCTTTTAAACTGCAGCAAACTGTCTGCTACAAACATAGC
This sequence comes from Protopterus annectens, assembly GCF_019279795.1. Classification (NCBI taxonomy): domain Eukaryota; kingdom Metazoa; phylum Chordata; order Ceratodontiformes; family Protopteridae; genus Protopterus; species Protopterus annectens. Next base: position 847,318,107 of record NC_056728.1, on the reverse strand, counting down.
AAGTAGTTTCTACAGTTTATATCATGCACAGAGCTATGGCACTCGTGTTTTAGTAAAACAAAAAAATCTGTTATATAACAATAGCAAACTACTTGCTACGGCTATAGAAAGCAGTTGCTACAGTTTATATCCTGCACAGAGAGCTAAAGCACTCAGGTTTCAGTTAAAAGAAAATAAAGATTTTTTTTTAACTTTTAAACTGTAGCAAACTGCTAGCTACAATGTAGCAAGCAGTTGTTACAGTTTAGACCACACAGAGAGTGCTACAAGGCTCAGTCTTGACTGCAAATACACTACCAGCTTCTAAAAGCCAGTATTGTACTACAGAATGACCAGACTTGGGATATAGATCAGATGACTGATCAGGTTTCCCTAACAATTTGCTGTCACGGCATTCGCCCCCTTTGCCCACCCTAGCAATGCTACTTACTGCTTTAACTACCTGTTACTGAGAGCCCTGTTTCTGACTACTTCTATTCTGACATTACAGAGCAAATGTAATACTCTGTTCAGGCTCCCTTTCTACTCTTAGTGAATGTATTAGTATTGGTCTCCCTTTTTCCCCTCTCATTCTCCAGACACCATCTTTCATTACTTTAATGGCTGGAATCTTTTCACAATGTTTAGGTTTCTGATAACACACTATCCCTTCCAGCTAAAGTCACACCAGTTTCATCTGAAGTTTCTACACTTATCCCTTTCTCTTGATCAGAACTGTGTACTTTAAGTAGTGTATCAGGCTGCTGTCCATACCTCTGAATTGTACAGATCTTCGCAAAGTGTCCAGATTTTTCCCTCATATTTATGGTCTGTTTCTCATAAAATTATGCTTTCTGGAAAATCACTGGCAAATCATTGAGGACTGAAGTCAGAAAATAATGGCATACATTTTAGTTTCAGACTTCACATCCTTAAGAAAATTCATGCTGATGCATAACCTCTTATTCTATCAACTTTCTAAGTTTGTAAGAGCAATATTTAAAAAATGTCCCTATTTTTAGGCCTTTGTCCCCCCATTATTTGTGCCTTTGTCCAAATTTCTTGCTCTAACAGGTTGAGAGATATGCTGCTGTCGCTCCTCCACATTTTTACTGAGGGTATATTCTACCCACAGTATTTAACTGTGCTCCCTCCTCCCATAATTTTCACAGTACCATGAAGTGAGGGAAGTGTCTACATCTATGATGACATCATGAATTAAATTGGGTACAAAAGATACAGGATGCAGTATTTACCTAACACACAATAGCAAAAGGGCACAACACGACCATCCACATATAAACAGGTTTATTCAAGCCAAACTTTCGAGTCAAAGCTCTTTTTCAAGAATGAAACAATTAAAACCACACAATAAATAGATTACACCAGCCAATCAACAAACACATATCATTAACTCATTAAGTACTTCATTAGAAAACTTTTAAAAATCTAAATACATATACATTATAACATGATATACACTTATCAAACATTAAAAAACTATAATCAAGAAAAAAAAACTAAAAACATACATAATATGTAATGCCCTCTAACTAACATATGCTTGCTTTAACTTTAAAATAGCTTTACTACCATTCATTTTATTTAACCCTGGATGAATGTCTGATCTAAAAAAGTTTATCCATTTATACTCTGCTCTCTCTGTCATATTAGCTATATCTCCTCCCCTCTTATTCTAGTGTAATCTATTTATTTATTATTATATTATTTATTCTTGTTTATACATGGATGATGATGCTGTGCCTTTTTGCTATTGTGTTTGGAACTTTATTTTGGCTTACCAGTACATTCAGCTATCTTTTACCACCTTTGGATTGTTGGTTATTTACCTAACACAGTTAGAGTTTCTATATGTTATAGGATAATCCAACCTGTAACCATGAACACATACTACTTTCACCTTCCATTAGTCACACAGAAGACATTCCCAAGCCACACCAACAACTGAACGGGAGAACCTCTTGCTGTAAGGTAACAATGCTACTGCCGTACCTCCACGGCATATTGCCCATACATAAAGTAAGAAATGGAAATTCCAGTTTCTTCTTATTCGGCCATTCACTTTGTTACTAACCTTTAAACTTCTACACCTTGCAAACATAGCCTACAGTATATAAATACACCCAGCAAAAGCTTAATAAACAATGGAATCATGCTGACAGTGTCCCAATATTTACTCATAAGTACTGCTTAATTGATGTTTCCATTAGGGCTAAACATATACTTTGAATCCTGCTTGGTAACTTGTTCATGCAGTCATAGACCCATATGGTAAAATTTCCCTTCATAATTATGATTTGGCAGATGTTTCCTTTAGTACAAAATGTATATATTTTTTAACTTTGCTTAGAAACGTGTTCATGCAATGACATTTCTCTTCAGATGACATTTGGCAAACTTCATACATGCTGGTTACAGTATTAGGTCATAAGATGCTTCTTCTACATTCGGAATAAACTTGCATAGGCTATTAAATCTGGGTATACATTTTCCAAAGCATTTCTTTCATCCAGTCATCAAGTCTTCCCCCTGACAGGGCCATTCATTCCTTTTGCCCCCAGCACTGTATGATGACACAAAGGGAAAGGTCACAGGAAGGGAACCAACCATCAGCATAAAGGGAGTTAAGAGGGTTCTCATACTGTGGATTGGGAAGTACAATGCAATGGCCACAGTGCTAGGTCCAGTATAAATGCAAAGTTCTGCTCACTAACTAGTCTCAGCTACAGTGCATCCTCTCCTTGGTGGGCTTGGGATCCCAAGAACCAGTGCATAGGGAGCACAACTGGTGGCATTTCTCAGTGGCTCTCCTTCCCTCCCCCATGATGGGTTAGTTGGCATTGATCATCACTTCTATCGCTCCCTAGCCAGTTCTTCCAGTGCTGGGGCTAATATCTGAACCATATCGACTGTGTCTCAGTCCGGGATCTACTGGTTTGTGTGTAGAAGCAGGTACATTTGGTGGGCATTTATGTCAGCTGCTCTACCCACAAAAATTACAGCCTAGTAATGTAATGGATCATTAATACTACTAAAATAAAATAATATCTAACATCTTCACACTCCTTAAATCTGTAATGAAATGAAAAGTCAATCTGAAATGACTGCTACCTAGTAACCATAATCCATGGACGACCATGGGCCTGATTCTATGACATCAGGGTAATGTAGCATAACTCCATATAACAAGCAAACCCATTACTCTGAGAATTGGAGCGTGCTACAGGCAGAAATTAATGTGCACCACTGTAGCCTGTTCTCTGGTATAGTGGAACATAATGGTTGATATCACAGCCCAGCACTGTCACACAGGAAAAAAGCAGAGGAACAAGAAGTTTATGATTTGTCCAAGCAAACAGCAAGGCAATATATTTTACTCAGTGTCCTGTACTCCATATAAAGTATAGCAGACAAAGCATTTCTGTGGACACAGATACAATGCCCAGATTCACAAGAAGGTAACAGATACCCATGTTGGCCATACCCATCCATATCACATACCCCTCCCCTTTTCAAATGGAACTGCATGGACATCTGTCAGAATCTAAAGTTAACAACTAGAGCAAGCACTAAGCTAACACAATAATGTAGGGGGTCTGCCTGTTTGTAGTTCATATTGTGGTTAGACAAGGAGTGGTTATATAATGTTCTTCCAAAATCCTTTACCCTAAAGGCCTGCTTGTAATGTGGTTACATTAATGGAATTCTTCTTTACCTGGAGTGTTGGCATACGGATTTTGAAAGATTCTATTCCTGCAAGTACATTATGGGGTAGTTTGTTATGCAACTTACATATTTTGCACTGCTATGAGATTGCTTTGTAACAAACCTCTGTATTGACCAAAAAGTAGCCAGCATTACAGAGACCCAGTCAAGCCACTGAACTACTTGCACTTGCAATCAAGAATGCTACATATGTCAAATGGGCACAAATTGCAGTATCACTCAATATGCCAATGTAGAACCATACACTTACCAAGAAGAAACCCACAATGCTAGCTTCTACTAAGAGAAATTGTAACAATTCCTTGGATTGCAAGTGCTTACTTCTTCAACCTTTTCATGTTACCCATTGCATACAAACTAATGGCACAGCTCAGTACAAGGGCTTTTACAGGGGGGGCCTATGCATACCCCCAATAGAAAACAATTCCCTCACATCTCTGAACTATGGCAACTCCACAAATACTCAATTTTTGGGAAAGGAAAAATTGCCAAAAACTCAATTGCCAATCACTTGATTCACCTTAATGGGGTGAACAAGCAATTTCCAAGAATACACAGATCAAGGGCACATCAGAAAGCTACTAAAAAAAAACTGTACATGAAATCAAGGCCTAGGATTAAGTACTTTAGTGTGTTAACATGCCCTTTGTTATTCAGTGCTTATTATTCACACAGCAACTTCTTGTTAGTCATCCAAGGATTTACATTAAACCTAATGCCCATCCTCCCCTGGTGATTTTAGTAGGAAGCGTTTCACAACTCAAACAGACCTAGCACTAAAATCTTGCTCTGTAGCCCACTCTAGAGAGCCTACATGAAACAGACACACTCCTATGCAACATTCATCCTATAGTTTTCTTCATGTGAGAAATAGACATACAATGCATATCAAGAGTAGCAATGTTTGATTTCTGTTTTGAGTTTTTTTTTAATGCAATAAAAATTTTTGCAGCAAAAAAATAAGAGCAGCAATGTTGACAATGACGTAAATTATAACTCCTCCATTTTCTAAGGAATATCCAACATTGTCCTACCTTTTACATGCCAGGATCATAAACAGTGCATCTCCAACACCTTCCTTCAACATTCTGCAATAAAAGACTGTACTCACACTGACTTTGCACCCTCATCTTCCTTAACCAATACTAAGCTAATTAAGCAGGCTCTCACAAGCTAAGACAGTCATGTGGCAACAGACAGGACACAGAGACATTATCTTTATTCGGCATATAAGGTATATAACTCTGACTACAGTAATGTCTTGCTACAAGGAGATGGCATATCATGTGGTACATATTGCTTCTAGAAGACAGTCTAACTGAAAACCTCATAGAAGCTAAAACATATAGTACAGTCAAAGATAATTATTTTTATAGTCAAGGACAATTATATGCAAAGCATGTGAGATTGTGTGTGTGTGTGTGTGTGTGTGTGTGTGTGCAGATGACGCGCGCCTGCACACACACACGCACGCGCACCCACACACACTCTGTTCCTGAGAACTCTATTTGATGAACAGGTGCTTACGTACTCAGCTCACCTGTCTACATCCCAAAAAGATTTTCATGTGTAGGCTTCTGTTGTCTGACTGTGAAAAAAATAAAAGGCATAATGGCCAGAGTAATGCATTTCAACTTGTTACCAACAGACATATGCATTGCCTCAACCTCTTCCCCATGATATGCCATGTCAATGATATTCAACATTGTTCTTATAAATTTTCTGTGCTTTCATGCACAACATTCCCCCCCCCCCACAAAAAGATAGACATTTTCTATATACACCACAAATGTTAGCTTATGATGACTGTGAAAAAATGGTAACTGTAATGCAGTCTAGCTTGTTGCTGTCATACGCATATGGACTTCCCCCACCCATGACAAACCACATCAATGATCATTTTACTGCCTTTTGTTTTCACCCACAGATTACTTTTCATTTCCCCTTTGTTAATCTCCTCCAATATGTGGTCACAAAGAAAGTGAAAGAAGTAATGGCCAAAGTAATGCATTTCTACTTGCTGCTGTCAATGTCAGCATCCCAAACCCCAGTTCTAGAGCCAATCACTGTAACCAATAAAAAGTTTAAAAAAAATGGATTACTTCTGTGGGCTGTAACTACTGTTACCACTGCTCACAGATATACCTGACATTCTTTTAGTATTTATAAAACTATATGCATCAAAATAAATGTTCTTAAATATTGGAAGCATCTACGGCTGTTAGTATCCCAGGTAAGTGCTGAGAGCTGTTACTCTGGACAACTGCTCTCTAGCATTAACTCACATCACTTTAATTCATTCCCAGATTATCTACTTTATCTTAAACAAGGTCTTACCATGACCCTTAGCTACCATGATTAGGATAAAGTGGGTAACTGGAGAATGAATAAATAAATTATTTTTCTCCCATTATTTTTTTATTGTAAAGCAAATGCAACTTTTGTGGGATTCTCATGCTACAATAGCGGATGAGAGCCCTACTGGAGGTTACTGGGATGCCTGACACTTTTTATAGCAATTTAACTGTGATCACATGACAGTAGGAGTCACTTACTTTAATTTACAGACTGAACATGAGCCACAATCAATTTATGGAGAGTACACCTTGAATGTCTGATTGTGATCAACTGAAAAATACATATATATATATATATATATATATATATATATATATATATATATCATCATCATCATCATCTTCTTTCGGCTGTTCCTGTTAGGGGTCGCCACAGTGGATCACCTGTTCCCATTTCTTCCTGTCCTCTGCATCTTGCTCTGTCACACCAACCACCTGCATGTCCTCTCTCCCCACATCCATAAACCTTATCTTAGGCCTTCCTCTTTTCCTGTTACCTGGTAGCTTCATCCTTAGCATCTTTTTCCCAATGTACTCCACATCCCTCCTCAGCACGTGTAAAAACCAACATAATCTTACCTCTCTGGCTTTGTCTCCAAACCTTCCAACCTGGGCTGACCCTCTAATATACTTATTCCTACTCCTGTCCACCCTCGTCACACCCAGTGCAAATCTTAACATCTTTAACTCTGCCACATCCAGCTCAAACTCCTGCCTTTTTGTCAATGCCACTGTCTCCAACCCATATAATATATCTGGTCTCACTACCCTCTTGCAGACCTTCCCTTTCACTCTTACAGGTACTCATCTGTCACAAATCACTCCTGACACTCTTCTCCACCCACTCCATCCTCCCTGTACTCTCTTCTTCACCTCTCTTCCACACTCACCGTTACTCTGAACTACTGACCCCAAGTATTTAAACTCATCCACCTTCACCACCTCTACTCCTTGCATCCTCACCATTCTTCTATCCTCCCTCTCATTCACACACATATATTCTGTCTTAGTCCTGCTCACCTTCTTTCCTCTTCTCTCTAGAAGCATATCTCCATCTCTCCAGGGTCTCCTCCACCTGTTCCCTACTCTCACTACAGATCACAATGTCATCTGCAAACATCATAGTCCATGGGGACTCCTGTCTGATCTCATCTGTCAACCTGTCCATCACCATTGCAAATAAGAAAGGGCTCAGAGCTGATCCTTGATGTAACCCCACCTCCACCTTAAACACATCCATCAGTCCCACTGCAGACCTCACCACTGTCACACTACCCTCGTACATATCCTGTATATACATTCATAAATAAATAAATAATGAGCATAGTAATGAATTTTTGCTTACATGTGTCATATACATATACAGCAACCCCTCTGCACCCCCACACAGAGTCTTTGTCCATGAAAGGCCAGCTCAATGGTCAGTTGATTACATATATAGTCACAACTCCCAAAAAAATTATAGTCACGTCAAGTGTATTTTTCTAATTATCGAAAAAAAAGGGAAAGTCAGCAATGGCCACAGTAATGTGTTTCATTTTGGTAGTCAAAGACTCATACACTACCTTTTCCACCCCTGACACACCATACCATTGATCATTCAATAATTCCAGTATAAATGCCCCATGCTTTTGCATACAGCCTACCTCTCCTACAAAGATAGCCACTTTCTGTGTATCACTAATACTAACTTGTTTTTGTGTCTTTCGGCTTTTCCCGGTTAGGGGTTGACACAGCAGAACTCTGGTCTGCTAATGATTGCCAGTGGATTTTTACCTGCCGAGTTGCCAGCCCTGATGCACAACCTTCAACGAAGGTACGCCCATTCATGCATGTCTCCACACAGAAGACACCCTGGCTGAGAATCAAACCAGACAAGGTCTTACTGTGAGGCAACAACGCTACCACAGCACCACCACCACAGATCACTAATACTAACTTGTAATGAAGATAAAAGAATTGTCAGAGCAATACATTCCAGTTTACTGCTACCACACACAAGGATGCATGTACTCACAACAAGCCACAGTACTGATCATTTGTTTCTCATACAAATTACATCTCTCCCACCCTTTAATAATCACCACCAAAGTGTGATCAGAAAGAAAGTGAATGAAATTGCCTCTGAATGTATTCTCAGTTGCTGCAGTCATTCACAGTAGTCTTCAATCACCAGCTCCAATTACTCTATTAAGTGTATAATTAATTTAAAGAAGTGAATGGATTGCTTTTGTGGTCAGTGTATACTGTTACTACTAGCCACATATATAACTGGTGCCTGTTAGCATTCATAAAATTAACTAAAATAAAAAAGTCCCTGAAGATTGATAGTATCTTCTTCAGTTAATATCCTAGATCTGATCAACTGATCTCTGGCACTTCTCACCAATTTATTCATTCATACACTGATTTCCAGATTATCCTTATCAAAGTCAAGCTGTGATCTTGCTGACAGTAACACAATTAATTGGGAATGAGTGACTAACTTATTTTCTTCTTTTTTCCCCACCAACTGTAGCTTTCATGTGGCCTTCAAACATCCATGGGTGATAAGGGGACCCTGCAGCCATGTTTTTTGTGGGCACTACTTCATTTCCCTCCTTTCCTCTTTTATTACTACATTATCTTCTTTTCCACTCTATACTCTTTCTCTTCCTTCTAGCTATTACTTCCTTCCACCTCTCAATTGCCATGCTTGCCCTCCTTCCTCTTCCAGCTATTTACCTCTATCTACCATTTAATGTTGTTCTTCCTCTTCCAACTATTTACTGTCCTTGTTGCTCATCCCTCTACTTTCACTTTACCTTCCTGTACTCTTTGTAAAGAAATCTCTTAAGGTCTAAATTCATACATAATTCCAAATACTGAAAAAAATAATTGTTCAAATCTGTGTTTAATTACAATATTCATTACTTATATAGAAGTGCTGTTTTACTAGTCATTATATAAAAATACTTTTACTACCTCTCTCTGTACAATGTTATTCTCAGAGATTCTATTTCTAGTTTTAGATGTCTTATTCTAGGTGCATGCATTTTGTGTAATTCTATTGTTTTACATGATTGTTCATCATTGTGAAATTATTCTAATTTGCATTACAACTGCAGAGTAGATATTCCTTGCATAATTGTCTATCTATATCATACACGATACACTCTGCCTTTGGCCAAGGTCTCAGATAAAAAGGGTCCCTGAACCAATTCTCCTACCTAGTTAACAAATATAAAATGAAATAAATGTTACAAACACCACAATAAACAGGTATTTGTTATGTAGCCTCTATATGGGAACAAGGATACCATATGACATATTCCTACAGGATGATATCATAGTTGTGTAGCAGTCTTTTCTAAGTATATGTTTATATTTATATATACAGGCAGGGCAGGAATGACAGTGGAAACTATTGAGCTTTGTGTCACCTTACATATTCAGTACAGGAAGTTGAAGGAAAATGGAGTGTGGGCCATAATGAACATTCCTGCCATTACCTGCACTGTCCTCCTTCTGCCCATTTGAGTGCCCAATGTTGTGAATGGTGCATAATGATAGGGTCTTAAGTAGGATCGCTATGGCCTAACATAGATAGCAGTTCAACCTCCTGTGAACATCTTATCCATACAATCTACTGCCTCTCATACACCAGTACAATGCAACACTGATGATGGTAAATGACTGTACAGCCTTTACACATGCCTACATGTCTCTGTCCTCTGGGACTAGGCAATGGGAAATTGCCTTGGGGCAGTGCAGTTACTTGCACATAGTCAGAATAATCAGATTAATGTATGGTTTACTGTGAACTTGGAGCTTCTCTAGTGCTATACTGCACACCTTCTCTCTCCAGAATGCAATACACTGTATCTCAGAAGTAAGCAAAATCTGATTTTTTTCTAATTCTCAAATTTTTACAGAAAGCAGTTATTCTAAAATGTAAGTATTATTTTTTTCCTAAAACTGTCTTCAGATATTCTGTTCTCCCTTACAATTTTATAAACCACAGAAAAAAAATAGAATGAATGTGTGCTGCAACACTACAGATCTCCATAACAGAGAATAAATACTTTTCCAAACATTACTGCATATTAAAACTGTTTCACAATACCCACCACGATAATGCCATATCATGCCACCATCCATATAACTTCAAAACTGTTAGGCTTAGTAGCAAATAAATATTAGATTAAACTTTGTTTCAACTCCAGTCTGAGGTTTTAAACAAATCCTTTTGTTCATTACACCCATTTGTCAGATAATTGGAAACATTGTTTGTTTTTCTCAGCCAAGATGTAATGTCATTAGAACCTGAAAGCTGTTAATTCTTTATAACAATTTACAGTGATTCAGTCCCTCACATGATTCATAAATTGTCTAATTGCTGGTTAATGATGGACAGTTTGAAAAGCTTTAAAAATGCAGCAAAAAGTTTCTCTTCCACAAGATCAGCTACAAGCAAGAAAAAATCTGACAGCTATTCAGCTTTACTGTGCTGTTTCTGTACACAGGAGGTACATTTTCATTTCAATTCTGTCAAAATGGTTTAATTTTTTAACTTGTGTCAGTAACAGGTTGTATACATTAATATTGGTGAAACAGATAATGCAGCTATAACATTATATCCTTTTGTGAAAGTATTAAACATTTCTGCATGTCATACTGTACTTTTTCAGAAGAGACTCTCAATATTTGCTTCATACATCGTGACTACAGCAGAAATAATCTTGAAAATGTCAGGACAAAACAAGAGTAATGAAAAGGTGCAGCAGCATTGTTTAAATAAAAGTATGCAATGTAGCAGTACTTTTGTATTTTAAGGGATCTTTGCATTTGTGTTTTGCACATGGGGAACACTCTCTGTATTTGTTATCAAGTCAAAGGTGTAGTTTGCAATGGGGTAAATGCCTCATTACTTTCTACTGCATTCTCCTTCACTACATATAACACTGCCAGTATTCTGGTGAACGTACTACTGACTACAGCTACTAACCTACTGTCCTTAAACAGCTGTGTAGACATAGAGGTCAGAGTGATATTGATGTAATGACATACGGGGACATATACTAAAGAAATTCTAAATGTCATATGAACTGCCTTGCAATATATACAAGGCAAAGAAAACTTTGTGCAGGTAATTCTAATTGGCAATGCATGACTGCTTTCAACAATAGTATTTCATTTAACCAGTGTATTAGTTGTTTTAATATATACACATTTGAAAAGTATATAAAAATGAGCAGTTGGTCAAAAATGTATTTTAGTATCAAATATAAGGAACAACTTCCCATGGACAGATTCTTTAAATGAGAGGTCTGTTCAATGGAATATTCTCTTCTATGTTATAAATAGAAAAGAACTGAAAAGTTTACTGGATACTCTGATTTACTGATCAAACTGAACTGCACCATGGCACAACTCAATGTAAATGAAGTGGCTTGAATAATTCATCAATACAGCTAGTGGGCACTCATTGCAAATTACACTTGAGGATTAAATTTGACAGAGCATATTTAAGTAAACACAGTAGAAATGTTATTTGTTTACCTTTATTTGCTTGTGTTCAGTATTTGGTGTGCAGATCTACGAATGATATTACAAATCTGAAGCTGCAATGTATGCTACTGGGTTATGTGAGAGTTACACACTGGAGTAAACAAGCAACTCTAGGGTGACAAAATGTAAATAGCTGACTGGCAGATATATACATAAAAAGCACAAATCTCGACTGGCCAGAATTTTGCAGAATGTTAAGATTTTTGTCTCAAATTTTTATCTGTTTTTCTTAACATTTGTGTATTTCTTGCAAATCATTGAGGTTTGAAGTAACTAAATAACATCAGACATTATAGTTTTATACTTCATATCCTTCAGAAAATGCATGCTAATGCAAAACATATAATTCTGTCAACTTTCTAAGTTAATAAGAGCAATATTTAAAATTTGTCCATGATATTTTGGTCTTTGCTCCCATTACTTTTGGCTTTGTCCATAATTCTTACCCCAAGAGTTTGAGAGATATGATAAAAATCATTGGTATCAGTGTCAGAATAATGTGGTAATGAAATCTAATGAAATGTTGACTTTTGTATCCTGTATGTTAGTTATATACATTTTGTAACAGATTTTGGTTAACTTTGCAAAGACCAACTTTGCAAATCTGAATACTGATAGTCAAATTGCCTGAAAGAGGACATCCACAAATTTACAAGATTACTAACTTTAATCCATCGTGCCGCAATGGTACAGTGGTAGCATTGTTGCCTCACAGCAAGAGGTTCTCCTGTTCGATTCTCGAATGGAGTGCCTTCTGTGTGGAGTCTGTATGTCCTCCCCGCGGTCAAGTGGCATCTGAAAGACATGTGTGAATGGACGTGCCTTCACTGAAGGTTGGGTGTCGGGCTGGCAACTCTGCACCATAAAAATCTACTGCCAATCATTATTGGACCGGAGTTCCGCTGTGGCGACCCCTAACCGAGAAAAGACAAACAAACTAAGTTTAATCCATTGCTCCTTTCCTCATCTGTAAAAATGGAGATCTTTTTTATGCCCCACTTAAAATAATCATCTTTGAGGTCACTACAACTAAAGAAGAAGGATGCAGTGACTAATGGATCAGTGGTTCGCAAAATCAGCAAGAATTATATAGGAGTCTTCATGAAATCATTTGAATCCCTTTTTCAGTTGTGTTGTAATTTAACATACAGAGATTGCTTCATCCTCAGTCTGTAAATCATGGTTTGCCTCACCTTTATCTTACCTGTGTACTCACATGTTCAAGATCTCATTCTTGCAAAAATTGTTATCTGTTAAAAAAATTCCACTTGCTCCTCTGGTTCTCATAGACTTATGATTATTACAGCTGATCTAGGGTGGTATAGAACTTTTCACAGCAATTGGATGGGAGAATATTTCAGCACTACAGTATTTCCTTTCTGTATCACCCCCATTGTCCAATGATGACATGATGTGTCCATACAAAATCAGTCTTTTCCCTTCTCTCTTTAAGAGTACATGTTCAAGTGCTTAGACCATTTTATCTAGTTTGTGTCATCCATTCCAGTTACCTTCATGGTGATTTATCTATTGTATACTCTTAACTAGTATCACATGCCCCTCACAGTACAGTCTACAAAAATGGACACAACAGTCCTGATGAGGCCTTACCAGTGCCTTGTATATAATTGGGTGACATCTATTTATCTACAGGCTATACAACTGACAATGTGTCCAAGTGCTCTACTGACCAAGTAAATGTCTTCGTAAAAAGAACCCAGGGGTGATTATAGCATGCATGATTTTTTTCATCAGCACATCCCTTATAATTAATACTAACAGAGATGTTATCTCTCAGTTCCATGATCATAGTACATTACTGTGTACTTTCCCACAGTGAAGCTCTTTCCCACAATGCATCTCCAGCCTGAACCCTTCCTTGCCCATGAGGACCATCATTGCTACCCTACAGTTACTTACTACTGATGTCTGCAAGAAAAGGTGATGCAGTTTAACCTATTATTCATAACATCAGTAGATCTTCAGGCTAGATAAAAGACGTAATTTACCACTTCATGAGTTACACCAGCTTCTGTGCAGAATTAAATGCTGCAGAAAGGAAACTGGGTGTTAGTGAGAATATGCCTAAACCAAAGAAATACAAGGCAGTAGATAGCTGGGACTCTGGACTAAAAAGTAAAAATTCGTACATACTAGACTAAAAAAGTAGACCACATTTTAGGAGATGAAGGGGTCAGTGTGTCAGAGGAAGAGGAGGATGTAACCAGACTTAGAAGAAATTGCATTCCACATACTGCAAGACACCAGTTCTCAATGCAAATGAGGATTAGGATGTCCTCCCTGCGTTCATCTGGGTTTTCTCCAGGTTCCCCGGTTTCCTCCCATGTTACAAAGACATGCATCTGGAGCGTTTCTCTCCGGGCAACTTATACAGCACAAAAATGAAAGAGATAATAGATACTGGAGACAGAAAGAAAGATGGTGACACAGATAATGCAGTCAGTAAAATGGCCTTAGGAGAAGGAGTTCAGGGTCATATCCTAGGCCCTTGATTGTAAATGTTTCATCTCCATGTTCTTGCTTACACTTGGATACCTGAGCTTGTTAGAGATTTGGGATACATGGCTAGGCTTCATACCTCTCAACTGTCCAGATGTTCACAGAATGTCCAGATTTTTGCCTCCTGTTTCTGGTCTGTTCCTCATAAAATGTGTGGTTTTCTAGCAATTTTGTTGAGGACTGACATTTCTAAATAATGGCATACATTTCAGTTTCAGACTTCCAACACTTTGGAAAATGCAAGCTAATACAAAATCTGTTATTCTAGCAACTTTTTTAATTTTATAAGAGTAACATTTAAAAGTTGTCATTACTTTTGGGCATTTGCCTCCTTACTGTTTTTGGCTTTGTCCAGATTTCTTGTTTTCAGAGGTTGAGAGATATACTAGGCTTAAAAAGGTCCAGTGGTCATTAGCCTAGTACACACCTATTAACCTATGGCAGAAAGGGTATAAAAAACATTGGTCAGGTTAGAGTTGGAAAAATCATTAGCCCTTAACATATATTTTATTTTGTAGTCACAGTGAAAAGAGAAGTTAAATGTTCAAGTGTGTTAATGTGAAGTTCATTCTGCTTACACACAGACACAAAAGGAATGAACTAATATAAAAATCTTTACTGACCCTATGATAATAAATTTTGGGGTTCTTCAGCCATAATAGAAATAATTCCTAGATAATATCACCTACAACAGCTAGCAGGCTGTTACAGATAACTGCTGAGGGCATAGATCTTCTCTGATCATGCCCATGACCACCTAATGGTTAACTGTAAGCTAAGGTTTCATTCTAAAGACTACCGATAGTTCCAAAAACCAGTGAAAAGTGAAAAAAAAGATGTTGACTGATGGTGTTTTGGAGAAGTAAGATGACAGTGGTCTCACTTGATGCAGTAATGAGTTGAATTTTTACTCAACATGGATTTTAATTATATTTATAACTTTAATTTAAATGGGAGTAGCCTGTTGGCTCAAAATCAAACATTGCTGCTCACAGCACTTGGTTCTCTAGTTTGGCTCTTGGCTTGGGTGCCTTCTTTGGGGAATCTGCATATCCTCCCTGTATTTCCATGGGCTTTTTCTGTGTGCTTTGTCTCCTTCCACATTACAAAAATATATTGCAGGTGAATCAGTAATCCTGTAAAATGATGCAGGTATATGTGCCAGATTGAGTGAGTATGTACATTCTGCAGTGGATTGGTGGTGCCCTTTTCAGGATTACTTACTCTGCCATGAGACCACCAAATGCTGGTATTAACTGTGGCTACCCCATGGCCTTGAGCTGGAATGTGTCATCAGAGAACACATGAATGCATTTAAGCAGGTTATCAGGCAGTTGCTGCATATGTTCGTTGTTGTGTTATTCACTGTCACTATTCACTGTCAGTAAACACACATTAATCAATAAGTGCTACTGGGTCCCTGTAGCAGTGAATGTGTTTTTTGTTATGTACTTGGGTTGTTGGAGTTCACACACTGGTTTTGCCATACTGTTAATCTGCCATCTGGTCACTTTAACAGTTACAATTAATGTATTGGCTGAACTCATACCTTACTAGGTTGCTCATACTCCATTTCATACGGTATGGGAGGGACTCACCCAGCATTTCCTAATGTGCTCCATCTCCATTTACTTCCCATTATGAAACAGTATGAATAACATGCTTTAGCATTTCTGTATTAATAGGTGAGCTATGTCGCATGTTCTCAGTATCAGTAATGTCCAGCTGATGAGTGTAGCCTCCTCCTGACATTTGTGATGCTCTTTCCAGTTTTCGGCCTTCTTACTGCTCATCTTGGTCCAGTGGATGTTTGCTCCTTCCTCTAGCTTTCCTATTTTGTCTTGTTCCACTTAGCTGAGATACATATAAAAGCAAGGGACCCTGCTATCTGCTAGTTCATGCTTGTTTACACTTGAGAGGTTTTAGACATACCTGGCTGTTCTGTACCTACTGCATTATGGCTGATTTGACTCTGGTAGAGTGATGAAGTATTTTACATGGAATTTGAATACATGTTGAAACTTAGAGGCATTCTTTAAGGATCATTTTTTTTTCATTCATGGGTGGCTGTTTTTTGCATTTCTTTTATCCAAAGAGTAAGTCTTCTTTTGATTTTATATGCAAGGCTTGTGACAAAAAGAGTTTGGAGATTTTTTTTCAAAATTCTCAGCTAGCCTTTGTAAGGTTTCAGACTTGACATTTCAGTTATGTGTGTACAAAAAACTAAGTTGCCCTATTAAAAATCATATTTATTTTGGTTACAATGCTGGCCATTAACTTCCTTGTGGATTCTGTGCTGCTGTTTAGTATTTACCATTCTTGACCCATACTGCATCTCTGAAATCAGATACTATTTTTGCTTTTGCCACTGTTGCTTTGCATTTTAATTGGTTTCTGTCCATTCTAATCTAGTACAGTGTCTCTTTTCTAATACTGATCAAACAAATTGTGTGACTTCTATGATTAGGTGTGAGATATTGTTAGTAGTCTTACATATGCCTTAAAAACTGCAGAAAGAGAGTTGGAATTTATTATTTATTTATTTTGCCTTTCTACCTGGGCTATTCTCCTTGTTTTATTGTCAAGCTATATTATGTTTATTTAAATGTACCAGAATGTGTTGCTGTTCCTGCTTGCTATACTTCATCTTCCTTGGGCATTTTGTGCATTGAGGCATTCCGATCATCTTCTAACATTTTGATTCCTACTAGCCCACCTTTAACTTCTTTGTGTTGCCTTCAGCTGGCTACAGCAAAGAGTTTATTTATTTAACATGTGTTAACCAACATGACACACTGCCACAGCCAAGTTAAGGTTACAGTCTACTAGCCAAGGCCACAACCTCATGGTAGAGGCTCCCCCTACTTCATTATACCACATAATTCAGATGGTCATTAATAATCTTTAGACAGCAACTTTTTTTTCCCTCTGTCCCACGTGAAGCTCTGATTTTAATGCTGGGTCAAATTTCAAACAACTCCTGAACTGTCTGTCTTATCTTTTGTTGTAAACCTAGTATTTGCCATAGACACCTGGCTGGATAAAAACATTCATTGGTACTTACGTATTATCTCAACCATATTTTTCGCAGTTGAGAAGAGCTCATACCTGCAGACAGATGACTGCCTGTAACACTTTAGCTGGCTGATAATAGTCCTTACTAATGTCCAAAAAGTTTAAATGACTTTCTGAAATGGCAGACTTTACAAAATGACATGAAGTACCACCCTGGTATCACCTGTTGGTGTCTTGATGGTAAGGGATATGTAACGGACATTTTTTCTATTGTACAAGTCTACATTGAGAATCAGAGATTTGCACTTCTTTTGGCATCGTGTCATGTTGTAATGTATGCCATTTCTGGAAGTAATCTAAACTTTTTGGCACATTTCTAAGGATTATGATCAGCATTTGCAAGTGTTTCAGGCACTCATTTTCCTGCAGGAGCGGGGACTGCCTATGACAACACTGGGAAATGTATTCCTCTGTTCAAGGAACAGCATAGTAAGTGTTTGGAAAGCACAACACCAATTTTTGCAGTAGTAAGCATCACAGAAAGGGTTACAAGCAGCTTCATTTTCCAGATCCCCTTTCAAACATCAAGGAGGATCTCATTTCCCCTGCTGTACTTGTCAGTTTAGTACAGCACATGGTTGGATGCTGTTATTCTTTGTGAAAAAAACATGATGTATGACAAATGGTGTCCCTCTCGCAGTGGTCTGCAAAAGGGCCACTTTCCTTTCTTCTTCATGGTCTACTTGGACAAGAAAACCAAAACAAAGGTAATTCATAGTTTACACAGCCCATAACATTTACACATACAGCCCTGTCTTGTAAACATAATGAATTACACAATGGAACAAATGTGGTTGTGATAATACGTAAGTACCCATTCATCTTCATTTAATTGCATCTTTTCTACTTAGTCTCCAAATTATTCAGAGAACTGAGAAGGGTAATTCTTTTTGTGGAGGGTGGACATGTTGTCAGTCTTCACCTCAGGTGACCCAGGTCAACAATTAATGCAAACATCTGCAATCATGTTACTGGACAAGGAATGAATTATAGATTTCTCATGAATTGCAATCCACCCCCATTATGTAGAAGAATTTATGCAAAAGTTCTCCATATTTCTCATTGATTCAGTACAGGACCACCCAACATGGTTAAACCTGTCTGATTTAAATGCAAGAGCTTTCAATGACTCCTTGAGCTTTATAGGACACTTCAGCATCACTCAGGTGGTTACTTCTACTATCCATAAGTCAGGGCACTCACTAGACTGAGTGATCCATCTTGTTCTAATTACCATGGAACTGGAGGCAGAGTCAGGTTCTGGAGCAGATGATTACCTAGTTCACTTCACACTAAGACCCCCACTGATGCAGATTCCTGATATTAGGCTGGTCTGTTCTTACTGTTTAAGAAACACCCCCAACCACCTCTTTGATTCCATTAATGGTCAGCTCCTTCAACAGACCAGATAATCTAGTCTCTTTAGTGACAGCTTTTAGTATGGCTATAGTAGCTCGGGATCAATTCACCTTTAAGCATGCACACAGTGTGTCAGTTGTAACCTAAGTGCACTGGTTCAGCTATGAACTCCATGAATTATGTAGACAACAGCAAAAGTTGGAACACAGATGGCTGAAGGACAAACTTAGTTTAGATGCCTGGTGTGTATTATAAAATATGGAGATCTCATACAGAAAAGCAGCATGCAAAACAAGTAAGATCTCTTTGATGTCTAATTTTTCTGTCTACGCTTTTCAGAATGGTTGTCAGGCTGTGCAGCAAGCCTTTCTGACTGTTTGATAAGGTTGTTTTCA
Source organism: Protopterus annectens (assembly GCF_019279795.1). NCBI lineage: Eukaryota > Metazoa > Chordata > Ceratodontiformes > Protopteridae > Protopterus > Protopterus annectens. The sequence continues at coordinate 847,299,125 of NC_056728.1, read as the reverse complement.
TCCTCCTAATATTGATCTCTTCCAGCATATGATATACTGCTCTGCAGTGGATCAAGTACTGATGAGCCTCTGCTGGGCTGAGATCTGCTATGTTAAAAATGAAGGTCAACATTTTGTTTCCTCTTTGCATCCTGCTTCTTATGGCTGAACCATGGACTTATAAGGTCTGAAAAATGTTGCCTTATATCTATAAGACTTGTGGTAAATTCTAAGGACAGGAACTGTTCCAATCTCTATAAAAGTGACATTAATTCTCCCAATCTGAAGAAACCATCTCACGATCTTCTCATCTTCAGAGCTATCAGTCTTTTCAAGGAATATATGCTTCCACTGAGACAGGTCAATCAAGGTAGGAGTGTACATCATCAGTACTCTGCTGACGATACCTCTCCTTCTTTCATGTCCATGTGTCACACCTTACTACCTTGGAATGTTGACTTCTTAGAAGCCACATTTCGGTCAATAGACATTAGCCACCTGAAACTTAACCCAGTGAATCCCAAGATGGTGTAGTTGCATGCCAGCATTCTTCCTGTCACAGACACTGTTCCTTTCTCCCTTATGTTTATGGAGAGAATAGAGAGGCAGTTGCCCCTCCTGTGTGCAGTCTGCCTCCAATCCTTGACAGTATGCTTATATTTAAGGATATCTTATTACCATCTTACTTTGCCTGACTTTACAGTGTTGATTTATACATTTGCCATTGCCATCTACCATAAGGCCCTCTACCTTGAGATAACACAAAGTGATGTATCTCAGCTATGGTGACTACCAAATTCCTCTACTTGGCTTTTTTTTTGGTACATCTCATATTGGCCATATTACTATTGTGTCACAGGACCTACACTTGTTACCAGTTACAGCTAGGTTAATCTTTAAAATCTTGTTTTTCTACCTTATAGAACCTGGATGGTTTGATTCCCAGTTACTTAACAGAGTTACTCTTATCCTTTTAACTGGTTACAAATGTGATCCCCCTCCACTGGACCAGTAATCAAGGAGCCTCAATTTTTACCACTGGCAACAGTGGGGATGTACACCTGGAGGATAGCAAGTACACACACAGTATTTCCAGATGCAGCTCTCTACATCAAGTGCAATTTCCCTTAAGAGCACACAGAGACCACAGTCAGTCCAGGGCTGGTTTCTCACTCTTTCTCCAAATCCCCAGTATGACTCCCTACTGGCACAGCTATATAGTTGAGATCTCAGCTGAGTGACCAAGCTACGATCTCCAGCACCCTCTCTGTCCAACCACTGCTTTGTGTCCCTGCCCAAGTAGCTGACACACAATACTCTTTGAGGTTTGTTTTGCACATGTGCGTGCACACACACACACACACACACACACACACACACACACACACACACACACACACACACACTCTCTCAAAACTTAAATATCTCTACACAGATTAGCCACAATGAAAGGTTTAAGTATATTTAATAATAATGAATACAAGAACAAGACAATACTAAATATATATATTTACAGTGACATCAGAGTTCAAAATCACAAGAAATATTTAAAACAACATTGCAGGACAGTCTCGAATAAATAAAGAAAAATATCTAAACTAAGCTTTACTATATTCTTGATTGAATCTAACACAATTACTGTACCCTAGAAACTTACTTCATTACAGCAAGGCAGATGAGGTGAACAGACCTTCTAGTTGTTGTCAAGGTCTAAGACAGAATACAGAATGCTCTGTCTCACCAAGTGACCTCTCAAATTAATATTTCAAATATTACTGCTGGGATAACTTGCAGAATGGCATCATCTCTTGTCATCTGACTGCTAGTCCTCAGGCCAAACAACCATTGATGAAGCTGGCAGTATTTAGCATCTACCTGTAAAAATATACAGACAATGGCTTCTCCTCAGATCTCTAGCAGATGCTGGAAGTCATAAAACAATTGCATTCATTCATGCTTTCAGGACTAGTACTTATGTCACCCTAAAGACAGTACAGAAAGTTTCCTAGTACAGACATTGTATCTCTTGCTACATTAAAAACTGAAAGATACCATCTTTTATGGCCTAGCCATAAAGTAATTTAATTGCAGTTATTTTTCTGACGTTAACCTCCTGTATTCCAGTTTCCACTGTTAAAATATAGACATTTAAACAGTTACAATAGTGCATGTACATTTCTGTTCTCCTCCAGTAGGGCACACTGTGGATCCATTTTAAATACAAGCATTTTATAAACACCTTTTCACCACACATGTCTTTACAAGCAGTTTGATATACAGATGACATATATTTCTAATGCATTTCTAACACAAACATATTACACAAATCATTTCGATATTCACCAATGACATATGATTATTTGCAAAATTCCAGCTAGCTGGGCTGGCAGTATCTCTTTTGTCACAACACCACTTACATCATCATGTGACTGGCTGCTGGCTGTACCCAAGACTCATGTGGAGACTTCACTTAGAAAGTATGAGACTCATTAGAGTCGCAGAATACCGGGACTGAATGATCAAAAATATGGACTCACAAAACCACTCCAAAGTCCAAAAGAGCGCAGTGGGCAAAAGAGAGACACTCCAACCAGCTTGAAAGAGCACACGATTTATTGAGTATCCACAAATGAACAGAAATAAAGCATTAACGCAATTAATCCACAATACGCGTTTTCGTCCACATAAAACTTGGACTTCATCAGATAACAGGTAGTTCCACTAATTACATCTTAAATAGCTCAGAAGCAAATACTTTAACCAATTAACTTCATAAAAAACATTTAAACACACTAATCAGGCTCTCCTAAAAGGCTCATGAATATTAAGTAAAAACTTGTGTATTGTCACCACAAAATATGTTTGTAATAAATAAAAAAATATAGAATTCACGTAATACATCATAAATAAGTTTCTTAAAAGTTTATAGTTAATATATTATTAAAAATTCATATACCATAAATGGTTATTTAAAATCTGAACATTTAAAAAAATATGTATATGTTTATAAAAACTTGTTGAACATATTTAAATCTATGTATTCAATGAGATTGGCGCCATCTACTGACATGTTAACCACGTAACAGTCTTTACACTTTGGCAGCCCTTAGTTTTAATAAAGGTAAAAGAGAAATGTGGTCATTTAAACGTGGTATTTTCGCTGCTTCCAGGGTTATCTGCCACCAAAATTCTTTATATTCTAACAATTCCTCCCAAGGGCCACCTCTAATGTCTCTCTTGACTTGTTCTAATACAAAAAAAAAGGAATTTATACCCTTCACATTCCCTAGAGTGTTTATATAATGCGTTTGTTTCTTTAGCTTTTGAAATTTCATAAAGATGTTCATATATTCGTCTCCTCAATACTCTCTCCGTTTTACCAACATAAAATGACTTACATTTTTGACATGATGCGAGGTAAATTAGTCCTTTTGCATAACAACAAAAGTACCCCTTACTTCTAATCCATCTATTTCTACTTTCCAAATGGATTTCCCCTTTGTTGATAATATATTCACATTGATTACAGCTTCCACATTTAAAAGTTCCCATTTTCTTTCTTCCCCCTATATAGTGTATACTTTCACAATAGTTGGCGTTTCCTATGTTACTGTTAATCTCCAAGATTTTTTTCATACTGTATGAATTTTTATAAACTACCTTTGGCTTTAATTTTAATATTTCATCTATATCTGTAAATGACACAAATCTTTCCCATTCTCTCTGGAAAATCTCCCTGACTTTGAAATTTGAAGCATTATATTCCAATATCAAGGCCTGTTGATATTCACCATAAGTACCTTTATTATTTCTATCACTTTTTTCAGACAAAAAATTGGGTGCAACACCCTTTATAGGTCTAAATTTTGTGCTTCTACCTTTCTCCACTTCCGTCCTAATGTTTTTAACAAAATTGACAGGATAACCTTTGTCCTTGAACATAATCTCTAAAAGAGCACATTCATTAACAAAATCTGACTCCAAACTAATCATACGACAACCCCTGACAAATTGTCCTTTCACTATGTTCTTTTTACAATGTAATGGGTGTGCGCTGTTGAAGTGGAGAAAAGAATTACAGAAGGTAGTTTTTCTATAAATTCTAGTTTCAAAATTGTTATTCATCTTGTAGATCTCCACATCCAGGTATTGTAACGTATCAGTTGAAGTCTTGTGGGTAAATTTAAGGAAATTAATGGAGCTGTTGATATATTCAATAAATTCACTAAATTTATCATAACCTGCTGTCCAAAAGATCACAATATCCTCCAAAAATTGACGGTATAATGTCCAGCAGGTGTTGAATTTAGAATGTAGGATGAAATTTTCCTCCCACTGTGCCAATACTAAATTCGCAAAAGTGGGGTGCAAGCTGCACCCATGGAGACACCTTGTGTTTTTTGGAAATATTCCCCATTAAAAATCAAAAAATTATATTTAAGGACTATATCCATAAGTCCCATAATAGCAACTTTCTCATGCTGGGGTATCTTCCTATCTTGAAAGATCATTTCCTCAAACACTAGTAAGCCCATCGCATAGGGTATGCATGAAAAGAGATCTATTATATCAATAGTGACAAATATTAAATCATCAGTAAATAAATCAGGGGTGATTTTCCTTAGTAAGTCCCATGAATCCTTAAGTATAACCTTATTCTGCGTACAAATTTGCTTAGTTTTTAAATCAATATATTTAGCCAAAGGTATTGTCTTTGATCCATCTGCAGACACAATAGGCCTAAGGGGTTGATCTTCCAAATTTTTATGTATTTTGGGAATACCAAAGATAATTGGTATTCGAGGTTTAGGTACATATAAGTAGTCATAGGTTGTACTGTCTATTACTTTTTCATATAGCATATCTTTTAACAAAATATCTATCTTATGATATGCTAGATTGACTTCATTCCTTGACACACATGCATATTTCACTTCATCCCTGAGAATCTCATTCATTTTTCCTTCGTAAATAATGTTATCCATAATGACTACCCCCCCCCCCTTATCTGGTTTCATAATTCTAACTTCCACATTCTTTTTCAATGAATTTAAAGTCTCATTCTCTATTTTACTAAGGTTATTTTTATATATTTTATTCTGTTGTGCATTTCTGACTTCTTTCTCTAAAATGATTTCCAAATTCCTAATTTGGGGATGTAAGGGCGGATTATAAATGGTTTTACGTACCAAAGCCTTGTTGTCATATACAGAATTAGATGTCTTATTCCTAGAGAATAAAACTTCTAAATTTATTTTCCTTAAAAACAATTTAATGTCAAGTAATGTCTTTGTTAAGTCCCCCTTAACATAGGGTATGTATTTCAATCCTTTACTTAATAATCTGAAGTGTTCCTTCGTCAAAATGGTGTCACTAAAATTAAATATAGAGAAATCATTGTAACTATTCTTAACTCCAGTAACTGAAATTTCATCATTTGATACATTTGGGGATGGGTGGTTTGAATCTAAAACCTTCCCCTCCTCATTCTCCCCCCCCCTCCTCTGAAAATTTCCGTTTCTAGAATGTTGTTGATTATCATAGTTATCGTTTCTATTTAGTGGTGGAAATTCATAATTATAATCATAATTGTTCCATCTACTTGTTTTCTCTTCTTTGTTATTACTATAATCTTGTTTTTTATGATTGTTACCAAAAAGGTCCCATTTCATGTAGGGTGGTTTGGGGTAACTCATTTTGTTCTGATATTCACATAAATCCCTCTTCAATTTATTCATCTTTCTGTTAATTAAATCATTACATTTCATGTCGATATCATCCCTGACTTTAAAATACTTTTCCTTTTCTTCCCTTATCCCATGTATTAGATCTTCCTTAATGTGTATGTCCAGTTCATCAATTTCCCCTTTTAATGTATCTTGTTTTCTACCATTCTCTTTAATAATAAGTTTTAAAATATCTATACTAGATTTATTAATCAAAAATATGGACTTACATACATTTAGTCTGAAATGGCTGTTCCTCAGAATATTCCCTTTTCTTTCAAGTATGGTGATCTCGGATATATAATTTTAGGGAGTCTAGTCCCCCCCCAAAAAAAAAAAAAAAAAAAAAAAAAAACTTTTAAAGCAGAAATGCAATGTTTGACCATCGCTGCTTTCCTTATTTTTAGACTTTCTTCCATAATTCTAGGGCTCATGCTTACGAGTCTTAAAATTGCAGTAGGGAACCTTGACTCAGTCCTGTGGAAATGATTGCCTTTTAAATACAGGGGTATAATACCAAGACCTTATTGCAAAGGTCCTTCAAGTGCTACTGATTTAGGAAAGCTGTTCTAAATCCATGAGGATAGTCTATTTTTAAAAGATTTATTAATTTGCTATAGTGCAATTTAACTGTTAATTATATTATTTTAATTGGCAAAATTATTTGCTGTTCTGTTTGTTTTTGCTATTAATATATAGTACCTCAGTTATGTTACATCAATAACATAAGAATAAAGAATAATCACTGATTGAGCTTGCAGGAAACTTATTTATGTTATTTATTTACATTTATTTACCAGGATGGTCTGACTGGGTGAAATTCATTTTCAGCAGAGGCCCAGGGAGAAAAGCTCCACATATAACAATGACCATTTAAAATTACATAGTGCAGTTTACAAATACATAAGATAAACCTAAACATAGGATATAATATGACAGACAGAAAATACACACACACACACACACACACACACATACATATATATATATATATATATATATATATATATATATATATATACACACACACATACACACACACACACACACACACACACATATATATATATATATATATATATATATATATATATATATATATATACATACACACACACATACACACACAACTTCACTATATGTAAAACATTAGAATTATTCACATTTTACTTTTGATTTAGTAAATACAATGCTTGAATGTCAAATGCTTTTGTACTTTGGAGTATATAGTTGGTATTAGCTAATGTTTATAGGATTTTGAAACTTGACATGACTATAAGATGTTTAGATAATTTAAGACTTTAAGATAATTTATCAGCTATTTTTTTATGATCAAACATTGAAAGATCAGGATGTTCCACAGTGAACTAAACAAGCACATTACAAACCACAGCTCTCAAGGCACACATCCTTCAATGAAAATCATTAATTTAATACTTTATTCTTTTGATATTAGTTAATCAGTGTACTGAACTGATCTTTAAGGACCTGTTTAGCCACTGTAGTTGTCAAACAGCTTGTCAAGAAGCACATAAAACTAGTCAAACGTTGCACATTATGTGATCACAGATTAACAAATGTAACCATATACACAGAAACAATGAGACCTGCAGACATAGTAACATGAATTCACTGTATACACAAAAGTATGAGGCAAATTAAAAGTAAATATGAAAGGACAAAGATATGTAACCTTCAGTAAAAGGTCATATAGAATGAAAAAATACAAAGTGAGCCCAAGGAAGATTTAATTAATAGAATGTTAAAAGTATTCCAAGAATACAAACTAATTAAAAAAATAGACATAGGTTCATAGGTGTGTACTAGGATAATGACCCTGGAGCCTTTACAAGCCTAGCCCATAGGATTACCCTGGCATCGTGCCACCCGACCTTAGTTTCCAGTGCCTCTGTTGAGGAGAGTCACTGGAGTGATCCCCAGGGTGAATTTTTTCCCATACACTCATCAAGATTTCTCTTGAAGAGGGCCAGTGAGGTACTCTGTTTGAGATGTATGGGAGGTCTGTTCCATAGCATGGGCAGTCTCTGGGTTATGAATCTGTCCCTCCGGCACATTCTGTTGATTGTGGTAATGAGGTTGAGGTCTCTGGAGCGTGTGGTGCGGAGGGATTGGGATTTCTTTAGATGTAGCATTTCTAACAGAGCTGGGTCAGACATGGCTTTGTAAGTCAAGCAGAGATCACCTCTAAGTAAGTGATATGAGACAGAGAATAGTTGGAGTTTGTTTAGTCTGTCCATATAGGACAAGTGTTTAAGGCCTAGGATCCTCTATGTGAGGTACTTTTGCAGCCTTCCCAGTTGTTGCAGATGTCTAGTGATGTACATGCCAAATGGGGCACTGTACTCAATGACTGGCCTAATGAGGGAAGAGTAGAGGGAGACAATGACCTCTTTCTTTCTGGATGCAAAACCCTTACTAATGAGATGTGCCACATAGAAGAACTTTCTGACCACAGTGACAGTGTGGTGGTCAAAAGAGAGGTTTCTTTCAACCTGTGTTCCCAGATCTTTTATAATGCCTTCTGTGTTCAGTGGACTACCATTGATGTGGTAGTTCACGGGAACTGAGTTTTTCCCAAAGGGGATGATGATGACATATTTTTAGGCATTGAGCTTAAGGCCATGGTTCTGACACCAGTCGTTGGTCTCCATGAGGCATTTCTGTAGGATGTCAACATCACTTGGGGAATTAATAATGGCTCCCAATTTGCAATCGTCTGCCAACTTTTTCAGCCAGAGTCCCTTTGTGTTGGACTGGAGTTCTGGGGAGTAGATACCAAACAGAAGAGGACTCAGGACCAATCCCTGTGGGAATCCACTCGCGACTGTCATCAGTGTGACTTGGAGTCAGCTACTTTCACACTGTGGGTACTATCTGCGAGCCAGTTTGCAACCCACCTAGTGATATAGGGGTTGATGCCTAGCTTAGTGAGTTTTTCTATGATTCCTGAGTGGGGAATGGTATCAAAGACCTTGGCCAGATCAAGGTAGGCTGTAAAGTGTAAGTTCTGAAAAAGAAGGATGATTTTAAACAAACGAAGGTTTTGAATATGATTTATTTAACATGTCCTTGTTAACAGTTTTGTCTGAATATAATTTGTGTAAATCTGATATTATTAGAACTGGGAACAAGCAAATCTCATACCCAACAATAACCCCAGTGAGTATATATATCTGCACAGAGTACTACTAAACTGGTCAGCTAGTAAGCCATTACTAATATAGAATGAGCTTTAAGGGTGCATAATTAATTGCAACTAATAGTGTAATATCTAATTAAAACCACATTGCAAAACTGTTAGTTATAAATACAACTTTTCAAGGACATTGTGCATGTCATATTATTACAGCTAGCTACAAGGGTACGTATGGATCTACAAGAGCAATGCCTTGACATTGTACCACTAGTCTGTAGGCCTCCTAAACAGTGGGAGAGATGTTACTGTAAGAACTGCCTACTAGATGCCAGGGCTGAGTGTAGCCATGGTTTAAAGCAACAACAAGTGACAACTGGGGAACACTGAAGGTGCGTGAGCATGGCAAAGATAACGAGGAGTATGATATAAACGAATGTAATGGTAACGTGTCCTAGAGCAGTAGCTACTCATATAATGTGAGCAAAGAAATGGTAAGATGATGCCGTTCTGTATCAAAGATCTGTTAGTGAAATGATGTAGTAATCTTTGAACAGCATGTGAAATATTTATATGTGAAGCACAGACAAGATAAGCCTGAGTTACTAGATTACTATAGATACCATTGATGCAGACAGCTAGTGACACGAGTAGTCAAAGTTAATGTCAGAGCTAGTTAAGGAAGTGTCAACAGTGGTCAAAGATCACATCAGAAGCAATTACTGCAGTCAGATTCAATGACACTCTACCACTAGCAAGAGTGCTGCCCATAACAGCAGTGCTTTAATGATTTCTTAAATTTAATGGACAGCCAGTTCCACAATACTAAAAATGATATCCAAGGTATCCATCAAACAGTTGTGGGTAGAAATGCTGACCTAAGATGCCACTCGGTCAGCTAGATTCTAATACTAACCCTGTGTTTTACAGTATACATCCCATTCCCATGGTTACTTCCCAATGGATTGTAGAAAAGGTGAACTACAGACGGAAACATTAGAGCAGGGTTTATACTATTACTGGCATTTCAGGTGATCGGATGCCAAGCCATCAATAATTAGTTGTATTTTCACTAGCAGCGATACTATGTAACTTAAAGCAATAGATATGCTTAGCAGTTTGATGCGTAGCTACATTTATGTTCTGTTTTCACCCGTCCATCTGATGTTTGTTTTACCTTTCTTTTCAGTTGGGAAATAATCCTGTCACAGGGAGCCTAAGCTATACGATATACCATGAAATTTATCATTCTGCTTTTGTGCCTTCTTGGAGCAGTTTCACCTCGGGTGGTATGTATTTATT